>NC_061833.1:13052271-13054771 GCF_019202785.1 Penaeus chinensis
TCTCTCTCTCTCTCTCTCTCTCTCTCTCTCTCTCTCTCTCTCTCTCTCTCTCACTCTCACTCTCACTCTCACTCTCACTCTCACTCTCTTTCTCTCTCACTCTTTCTCTCTCACTCTCACTCTCTCTTTCTCTCTCACTCTCACTCTCACTCTCACTCTCACTCTCACTCTCACTCTCACTCTCACTCTCACTCTCACTCTCACTCTCACTCTCACTCTCACTCTCACTCTCACTCTCACTCTCTTTCTCTTTCTCTTTCTCTTTCTCTTTCTCTTTCTCTTTCTCTCTCACTCTCACTCTCACTCTCACTCTCACTCTCACTCTCACTCTCACTCTCTCTCTCTCTCTCTCTCTCTCTCTATCTCTATCTCTATCTCTATCTCTCTCTCTCTCTCTCTCTCTCTCATTCTCACTCTCACAATTATACAGCATCCCGTAACAGGCCTTGGTGACCTAACTTCCGCCGAGTCCCGGCCGAAAGCCCCAGCTATGACGACACTCGACACAGAACGCACGGCCGCTTCCATTGATGAAAACGTCTCGGGTCCTGCAGCCCTTGCGCGGGTATAACGCAATGACTCCGGAGGAATACGAAGGAGACATGACGAAAATAATGTTTAGGGAAATGAGATAAGAGCACAAATAAGAGATAACGAAGAACTTGAAAAGTTCACTTGCCAATCAATGCAAAAAAGTTACAGATACAAGAGAAAACTACAATGTAAATAAAACAACGGAGGGAAGAAATAGCGGTAAGGCCTTCGGTATATTCGTGTTTTTTATTTTTTTCTCTTCGTTGTTTTATCTACAATTTGCCCAACATGACCCTACACAAAAAACACATACGTCACTATCCACCTCAGCGAGTCAATACCCCCCCCCCCCCCCCACAACACAGCTGTTTCGCCAGCATTTCTCCCTCGACCATCCAGTCGCACCATGCGCAACGACGGGAGAAAACCTCATCACCATTCTCTAAACACTAATGACGATGAAGCAATCACCATTTCCCAACGCTAATGGTGATGATGGTGACGGCGCTGGACGGTGACCGCAATTGCCCCACCATCCACCCGCTAATTACTGCCCGTTATTCCTCACTGTCAACTTAAAGTGTCATACACACGCCCGGATTTTTCCTTGTTCGATTCTTGCGTTTCTTTATTCTCGTCTTACATTCGGCATTTTTTTCTTTTAAATCTGGATGTATTTCTTTGCTCTTTTCTCGGTTTACTTTCGTCTTACATTAAAACGCAATTTCTTTATTTCTCTTTCTCCTATCATTTTTCCTCCCTGTTTTTTCTAACCTCATCCCTACCAAGCCTTTTACTTTTACGCATAAACCACTAATATTCTTCCAACATTTTAAAACTTTGCTCTACGATTTAGAATCAAACTGTGAAATACATTATCACCGCCGTGGCAGCCAAGGCCTCCACATTTTTCCTCTTTTTCTTTTGCTTTTTTTTTAGACACGAAACACGAACAAAACACAACCTTTCACAATGGTGCCTGGTCGGACCCTTCTTATTAGCATGTACCTCACTACTGGCACTGTCATAAAAGCCATATTAGTCTGGCCAAATACCACCCCGGCGTCGGCACTGAGGAATCGGCTTTCAATCTCGGCTTTTACGTGGCTTACGTGGCGCAAAGCGAGTGGATATTAATGTGGATACGATAGCGTTCCCAAACAAACCACTTTTTTTTACTCTCTCTTATTATGGCGTCCCTTACAACCGTTTTCATAATCCTGGTATCAGTATTATTCTGGTTCTTAGTTACCATTACCATCCTCGACACTATTCTTATTATTGCTATTCGTTCTAATTCTTATTATTCTGCTGCCTCTTTCGGCAGCAGAATAATACACACACACCCACACACAGAGCTCACCCCCCCCCCCCCCCCCCCAAGCTCACGTGCGCCCGCCACTTGATCTGCCTGTGGACAATGAATCAAGCAATATCAAACAGGGGCTTCTTACCGACCACCTTAAGGCCACCTCTGTCGCGTACCTCTGGTCCTACAACGCAGCGCCAGACCTCCCAGGGCCACATTCAGCGCCGCCGCTCTCCAGTAATGCACTGATACATTTACCGACCCGTAAATTTGCTCCAAACTTCATCCAGTGTCTCCCCTTCTCTCTGGAGACATCTCGCAGCAACAAAGCGTCGTATAAAGAAAGTGATTCATGCGACTCGATAACGCTGTAACTGGTTCTGCGCGCGACTGCAACTCTCGCGAGAACAATAATCTATATTAAAATGATTGTTGCTTGCCCCTCTCTCTCTGCCCTTTCTCGGCGCTCGCTTCCTTACCCATTCCTGTCGCTTATCTCTGAGCGTACGAATCAATAATTCAACGCAGGAACGACAAAATGCTTTTATTTCCATTCTAATGAGGAAGAAAATTGGAAAAAGACTACCGGAGGATTCAAATTTTATTCGATTTTGTGAAGTTGGAGTTCGTTTGTGGAGGTCGTCGATTAAAAATGGT
>NC_061833.1:13059771-13067271 GCF_019202785.1 Penaeus chinensis
GAGAGTGGGAAGGGAGGAGGGAGAGAGGGAGGGAGAGAGGGAGAGAGAGAGGGAGGGATAGATGGAGGGAGGGAAAGAGGGATGAGGGAGGGAGGGAGGGAGGGAGGGAGGGAGGGAGGGAGGGAGGGAGGGAGGGAGGGAGGGAGGGAGGGAGGGAGGGAGGGAGAGAGAGAGAGAAGGAGAGATAAAGGGAGCGGAGGGATTAAGGGGGTGAAAGGAAGAGAAGGATTGAGGGAGGGAGGCTGGTAGGTATTGAGGGAGGGAGGGAAAATCCCTGTAATTTCTGCAAAGAAGGAAACCCAGACAACCAGAGGCAAGCGTGCCGAACCCGTGAGCAAATCAACCCCGAGCAGACCCTGTCATCGGGTCAAGCAGGACAAGCAGCTGAACGCCCCCCCCCCCCCCCCCAGCAGGTAGCCTCGGTGCACGTGGGCGGGGCCTCCGGGCTGGATCGGACCAGCTGTGCCGATCTCCAGGCGCTGACCCGTGCCAAGGAGACCCGCCATTCAAACTGCGAGTTGCCACGCGCCCTTGACCACGCGCACCCGAACACGTCCTGCGGCAACATCCACTCTGTTATATCTACTCTGAAATGTCCACGTTGCAATATCCACACTGCAACATCCACTTTGAAATATCCACATTGCAATACCCACTTTGAAATATTCGCATTACAACATCCACTCTGAAATATCAAGACTGCAACATCTACTCTGAAATATTCATACTCTAACACCTACTCTGGAATATCCACACCGTTCCACGACGAACAAAATCCTCTCTACGCCAAGTAACGAAAATCATACCCACAAAAAATAATAAACCCTTAGAAAAAAAAAAACACGAACAAAGAGCAACTCCTCCCACATCGAAAAGTAATCAAGCACAAACAAGCACACTGAAGGAATCCGCTCCCCCCCCTCCCACCCTCCCGTCGCCGATGGCACGCGACTGCAACCCGACTGCTGCAGAGAGCCCGACCCTCGAGCTCCTGTCTTGCCTTCAGCGGCCACTACTTTCCAATCTGACGCCCAATACCTCACAGGATAATGAGAAGGGGGCTTTGGCATCTGCAGATGGTAATTATATTCCTTAACAACGTACCCACTTAGGAGTTTTCGGCATCTACGGATAATAATCGTATCCATCAACTAGGTACCCACTTTTCGCAACTTTCCGTTTTGTAATCTCTCTCCATGGCATAAATAAAACCCGCTCAGTATATGTTAATATATACGGCATATTCACCCCCCTCCTTATAAAATATTTAACAGTTTGAAGAAGCCTATAATCCAGGTCTTTGCAATTAGTACCGAGTTCCTACGTTCCCCCTTGTTGCAATGCCTTCCGGGGAATGTAAACAAAAAGGCAAATGCTGCGGTAGCTTCTCGATTCGCAAAATATAGCCTGCCCTCGACACTTTCCGTTGCATAAATAAAACCTAGTAGGAAAGGGAAGGCAGGAGAGAAAGGGAGGTAGAGAGACGAAGGGAGGAACAAAGGGAGAGCGAGTGAATGAGTGAGAGCAAAAGAAAGATAACGAGAGAGAGAGAGAGAGAGAGAGAGAGAGAGAGAGAGAGAGAGAGAGAGAGAGAGAGAGAGAGAGAGAGAGAGAGAGAGAGAGAGAGAGATAGAGAGAGATAGAGAGAGATAGAGAGAGATAGAGAGAGAGAGAGAGAGAGAGAGAGAGAGAGAGAGAGAGAGAGAGAGAGAGAGAGAGAGAGAGAGAGAGAGAGAGAGAGAGAGAGAGAGAGAGAGAGAAGGGCGTTTCTTTCCTGACCGCCAGCTGGAGCCACCATCAATGCCAAAATTAAACAATTGCATCACACCCAATCACCCCCCCCCCCCCCCCCCCAATTTAACCAAAATGGCACTGCACAAAAAAGTAACAGTAATCACAGGGCATTTTATGGCTTGTTTATTAACCCCGCACTAAGTTTATGAGCATCTGTAGGGGGGGGGGGGAGGGGGGAAAGGAAAGGGGAGGAGGGGAGGAGAGGGGGAGGAGGGGAGGAGGGGAGGAGGAGAGGAGGGGAGGAGAGAGGGAGGAGAGGAGAAAGGGAGAAGGATGAGAGATAGGGAGGAAGAGCAGAGAAAGATAAAAGGGGAGAAGGAGAGAAAGATAGGAGGAGAAAAGGGGAAGGAGGAGAAGAAAGGAGAACGACAGAGTAGGAGGAGAAGGTAGTAGAGAGAATCGAAAGACGCTGCTCCACCTTCCAGTCACTGAAGGACACTGCAAACAAACACCCCCATACAATCTCCGCTGCCCCCGAGGCGGTAAGATGAATCAGCGGAGGGGAGTGGCGTGTGTTTACTCCCATAGCGCCTTTGTACCCTGCCCTGTGTTGGGGCGCTATTCCAAACCCAGCTATTGTTTTACGAAAGAACTCTATGGGTATGCATAAAATGTATTCATCTAGGTGTGTGTGTGTGTGTGTGTGTGTGTGTGTGTGTGTGTGTGTGTGTGTGTGTGTGTGTGTGTGTGTGTGTGTGTGTGTGTGTGTGTGTGTGTGTGTGTGTGTGTGTGTGTGCGCGCGTGTGTGCATGTGCGTGCGTATAAACATGTGTACACCCACCCAGCAGATGCCTTCCCGCCTGCCTATGCAAATGCGCCTTCCACTTGGTGGCAAAGGCAAAATTCGACGCCAGCAAAAGCCTCCGCCGAGAGCAAACCTCGGAGCAGGATTCCAAGACCACAAAATGCAAACGCGCACAAAAATAGGGAGGAAGAGAGCCTCCACAACGGAGGAGGGCTGGCAAGGCTGGCAAGGCTGGCAAGGCTGGCATCAGCCCACTATTAACGCCCACGTGGGAGGTGTGGGCGCGGGCGGAGACACAAGGTCGCCGTGGGAGCCGCGCCTCGGACTCGCGAGGCGCACCTGGCGATCGCTCTCGTCAATCAGCTGTTGGGACGACCAGGGGAACGTAAATCTGGATATTATCTTTTTGTCATTATAATGAACAGCATCATTATAATTATCGTTAAGTGTCATTATTATAAGCTTTAGCACCTTATCTACATCATCACCACCTTTAAAATCATAATTGCCAATACTTATAAATACAATGAAATTCAAAAAAATCTCGTATTTTTCAGCCAATAATAATAATGGTGATAGACTAGAATATGAATGATAATAATAATAATAGTCCAAACGACACCCCCATGCCAAACAGGCCCCAGGTGTCACAGCAACAGGAACCGACCCAAGCCGAATCTTCTGTCCTCCCCCTCCCCATTCCCCCTCCCCTTCTCCAGGATCATGAGGGTCCTTAGAGGTGCCTGTACCCCCCCCCCCCTCATCCCTAAGAGCACCGCGCCCCCAAAATCACAGCGGGCGCCCAGAGCATGTAAGGAAACTCGGGTTCATGCGCTCACCATTAGCTGCGCCACGTGTCGAGGAACGCCCAGCATTAGTAATAGTGTAATTAGCCCCGAGAGGTTAATGGTGCGGCGACGTCGGCCTAAAATGGGGCGCCGGCCTTGCCTCGACACGGGAAGCGTTCGCCTGATCCTCCTTCCGCATGACTCGAGAAGCCTGACCCTCCGCGCGGAGTCCCTCCCGCCGCAGCATCACCCGCGCCGTCCACGCCGCATGACTCGAGACTGCAGGGCTGAGCCAAGAACCCTGACCCGAGGAATCTGACACAAGGAGCCTGACCCAAGAGACCGGATCTGTCTAGCCTGACCCGAAGAACCTAACCCGTAAGGTCTGATCTGACCCGAAACACTAACCCAAAGTTTCCCCCCCCACGCTCGTTAAATCGTAGTTGAAGTCTGTTTGCCGGAGACAACTTCCGCCTAACCCAAAAACGCAGGAGGAGGAGCTCCATGTTTAATACGTCCTGAGGTCAAGTCAATACGGCGAAGGCTCGTGCTGGACGCTGCGTCCTCGCTGTGTGGCGAGGGGTGTAACATAAACATATCTCTATTATCATATACATATATATATATATATATATATATATATATATATATATATATATATATATATATATGATAATTGCCATTATTCTCTTACACACGACTCCCGTTACTTACTTGTCCTCCTGTCTGCCTGCATGCATACTACTAAATGTAGCATATCTACATTTAAGTGTGTTAATGCATGCATGCATATATACATACATAAACATAAATGCATTATTACTTTCTAATCATGGACCTGCATTTTTTTCCATCAAAAGACACACATAACGGCATACAAGCATGCCAGCGCTCATCTATCTATCTATCTATCCACCCATCTAACTATCCATTAATCTACCCACACATCTATCTATAATATTTCGAGCTGTCGACGTATCTATCCACCCGTTCATTCATCCATTAATCCTCCTATCCAGTGACATGCCTGAGAAAAGCATGTGACACAAAATAAAACAAGTGGAACTTCCCGTTTCTTTCCTTCAAAACACATTCAGACATTTCCCTTCCTTCCCTTTTTTCTGATAATCAAGGGGATAAAGAGCAGATCCTACACTTCATAGTCTAACTTGACAGCTACGACTCTAAGTCCGGACCAGAATCCCAACGCTGAAACTTCCAAGTTAGAGCCAGAGTCCCAAGTTTCCAGGTCCGTTATAGCATTCCAAGTCGCCGCGACTAACCGCACCGTTTCTAAGACCGAGCCAGAACCCCCAGGTTTCTACTTCCAAGTCCGGGGCTAAGTTTTAAGGCACGGTCACACAAGATGTTTAGGCGATTCCCCAACCTGCTGGCCGCACGGAGCAACCGAACCATCGCCTTTCCGCTCGATTTCAGCGACAAACATGTCGTCTACGGTTGCCCGCGTGGCCCTCCTCTCAAGTTATATGTCATCTGTAGAAATGGAAGCTCACTGATTACCAAAAAGCGTATGTGGATTTGTTCTTGGTTGCAAAGAAAAAGTGTGTATCATACTTCGTTTGGAGGATAAATACAGGCAAGCTCTTTTGAGGAACTTGAAAGCCGCGAGTATGTAAACAATGATGACGTCACGGATACTTTCAAATGGATTTCCGTGTAAAAATAAAAGACACTTGAAAAATATATTGAAATAAAAGGCAATGTCTATTTCAAAAAATCATAATAATTGAAAGGTGTATGATTATTATCATCTGTGTAGTTGAGTAGTCTTTTATTAGCAGACAGACTCTTTATCACGCCCGCTTCGCCGATTTCCGAACGATACATATCGTCCGCTTCTGCTTCCGATGAAGTAGTGGATTATGCGAACTCGGAAGATAAGGGAAATGGAAAGTTTTAGTTAACAATGTCTTATCCTTGAAAAGAAAAACGCTCGTGTGACATCCCTATAGGTTGCAGCTCCTGAGTGTGGACTAAAATGCCAAACTGTACCATCCAAATTCCAAACCCAAATCCCAAATTTGCCCTTCCGGATCCCAAACCCAAATCCCAAATTTGCCCTTCCGGATCCCAAACCCAAATCCCGGAGCCCCAACCAGAACCTCCCCCCTCCGCCTCGACCACCAGGCGCCGCCCTCCCACGCCCGCCTCCGCATGAGCCTCCGCCCGAGTGCCTTTAGGCCCTTCAGCCACGGCCACACTTCCGCCTCGCCGCCGCTGAAAAATACGCAGTCTCCGCTGATAAATCTGCACACATCACGCCGCTACAACACGGAGAAGCTGCAACGGCAATGCATTCGAGGGGAATCGGCAACGCACCGAGGTTAATTCATACGAGGCGAGAGGCGCGAGCAGCATCTTCAGGAAGTCTTCGCTTCAAGGAAGTCTTTCTTGCTTCTTCCTGCTATTCTCTCCTTTTACTTTCTTTCGTATGTCTTCTTCTTTTTCTCTTTATTTCCCTTCTAACTCATTTTTTCGTCTCAATTTTATCTCTTTACCTCGTCTTTCTGTTTCTACCTTCCTTTCCTGACTTGTCTCTTCTGTCCATGTCTCCTTTCCTTCTTAGTTTCTTCTTTCTTCTCCGACCGTCTTCTTTTCGTTTTCTGCTTCTTCTTACCTCGTTTTTTTTTTTTTTTTTTTCTTTCTTGCTCTACTTCCGGGCATGTCACTATTAGTTTATGCCCTCATTTCTTTTTCTTTTTCCTTTTATATTCCTTCCCCTTTTTGCTTCTTCTTCCCATCCTTTTTACCTCTTTGTTTTTCTCCCTTTCCTTTCGTTCTTCTTTCCCCAGCATTTGCAGCTCTCTTTTTTCTTCTTGCCTTCATTTTTACCTCTTTGCTTCTTGTTCTTCTACTTCTTCCCTTCTTCTCCATCCTCCTTCTTTTGTTCCCCTTCTTCTTCTCCTCCTTCTCCTTCTCCTTCTCCTTCTCCTTCTCCTTCTCCTTCTCCTTCTCCTTCTCCTTCTCCTTCTCCTTCTCCTTCTCCTCCTTTTCCCTCTCTGCCCTCGCCCCCCCGGCTTCCGCCTCTGTCTCTCCCGAGGGCGGCGGCGCGGAATACATAACGAGACAGAGCGCTGCCGGGTTATGAGCGGCCCTCATCAGCCGCCGACGTGGACAAATTACAGTCAGGCCGCGGATTATGTTCTCTCACGTTACCGTAGCGGCACTCGCAAGGTCAGGCTCCACCACGCCACCAAACCACGCCACTCCACCACTTGCAACATAATGATCACCATCAAAGCCCACACCACAACAACCACAATCACGATCATCACCACCCCTTCATCACAACAATCACAATCACCACAACCACCAGCACCAGCCAGGGCATCACCACCGCCAAAACCGACACCACAACAATAACACTCACCACCATCACACTCATCCCTCACAACACCCCCATACAATCTTCCCCGAATCAAGATGAACATAATCGCCGTGCCACCCGAGAGCCAACCAGCCCCCATCACCCAATCTAACCGTCACAAACCCACTGGCACTCCCCGCCCCAGCCCCCCTACGCCGCCATTGCCAGTGTCAACAATGGAACTCCTTTATTCAGGTGCAATTTGCGCTCAATGGCACTCTCTCGTTTTACCCGTCTCCTTTATCTCTCTCTGTGTGTGTCTCTGTCTCTGTTTCTGTCTCTGTCTCTACGTCCCATACCCACATGCCCACCGTCCCTGCACGCAGATTCGCTGATCACATTACCATACTGCGCCATATTAGCCCATAGCCCCTCCTAGGCCTACCGGCGGGACGTCCATGTCATTTGCGTCTTAAAGGAGGCTGGGACATCCGTGTTGAGTGTCCTGGTCAGTCGGTTGGAGGCCTCGAGGGTTGTCGTAGGTGTCCCCGACCAAAAAGTCATTTTTGTTTCTCTCTTCTCTTCTCTTCTCTTCTCTTCTCTTCTCTTCTCTTCTCTTCTCTTCTCTTCTCTTCTCTTACTATATATATTTTTTATTATATTCCATTCTCTTCTCTTCCCTTCTCTTATCTTATCTTCTCTCTTATCTTCCCCCTCCTGTCTTTTCTCTGCTCTTCACGTCTCATTTCGCCTTTCCTTTCACTTTCCCTCTACTCTCATCTCCTCTCCTCCCGTTCTCCTTTATCTTTCTCTTCGTTTCCTCTTACCTCTCCTCTGTTCTCATC
>NC_061833.1:13072271-13087271 GCF_019202785.1 Penaeus chinensis
AGACCAGGTGTTGCGTCGCTCTCCCTCTTCACCTGCTCCGCGAGGTCCCAAGAGCCGCTCTCTCCCACGAAGTCTATCTGCTCGATCGCCTTTGGCTCATGCGAACCCACACGCGACAGGAATTTACGCTTCGCTAATGGAAACAGGAAGAGGAGAAGGAGAGAGAGAAAAACTGTGGAAATAGATGGAAAATCAAGGAAAGAGGAGAAAGAGAAAACTATGGAAATAGAAGGAAAATTAAGGAAAAAGAGAGAATTATGGAAACGGAAGGAAAATAAGAAAAGCGGAGAGAAACCTATGGAAATCGAAGGGATATAAATGGAAGAGCAGGGGGAGGCGAGGGGGAAATATGATATAGAAGGAAAATAAATGACAGAGGAGCAGCAAGAGAAAAATAAGGAAATAGATAGAAAATGAGGAGGAGCATATAAAAAATATGGAAATAGAAGGGAAATGAAGGAAAGAGAAAGATAAAAGATGAAAAGTATGGAAAGAGAAGAAAAATGAAGGAAAAAAGAGAAAAATGTGGAAATAAAAGAGAAAAACCGGAAGAGGGGGAGGAGAGAAAATATGGAAATGAAAGAAAATAAATGAAAGGTGAGGAGAGAGAAAATATGGGAAAAGGGGGATAAAGGGTAGGAAGAGAAAAATCACGAAAATAGAAGGCAAATAAAGGAAAGAAACAATACACCAACATTCATTATACATAATCACCAGGAATGGTAGTAGTGTAATGTCCAGCTAACACAGCCTCCTGACAATAAAAAAAAACTTCATGTGCTTTTAAAAACAATTGAATAAATCAAACAAATCCTAAATGCAATACGTGATGTTGCATGCATAACCACATAGTGGGCGTAAGGCTAACTCCAATCACGACATTAGGTGTGCCGCTCCGCTAAAGCGCCGAGGACAAACAAAACAACTACGGGCGTGCGCGACGAGTGGGCGTGAGTCGAGGCTACACATACACACACACACACACTACGATGCTGCTGCCGCCACTAGTAACAACAAGGGCGTGGACCCAGTAGCTAAGGTGGTCGTGGGCGGCCGGAGCTGGCTGGGAGGGCCTCGCGATGGGCGTGTGGGCGAGCTGCGGCCGGTTCTCCTACACACGTGCGCTCTACGGCGGGACACACAAGAAGGCATCATCATATGGCACGCCGGTCACACCAGCTGCGTCCTCGGAAGGAACGCGACCAGGAACACGACTAGGGCTGCGATCAGAATGCGACCAAGGAAACGACCGGGAACACTAAGACTACGACCAGGAACGCGACCAGCACGACTAGGACTACGAACAGGATCACGACCAGGAATACGAACAGGACTAACTACCTGCTTTCTCACATCAAGAGATGGAACAGACACACTCAGTCAATATAAGGCAACATCGAAAGCAATATTTCAAGCGACTCTCAGCTTATAAAGAGGAGAAACAAACAACAAACAGCCGTTAAAACCGTTAAAAAACTGACCGCCCCCAAAACAAACACATCTATACTGATCAAATCTGCGGGGAAAAAATCAAACACTTTGTCGCTGCTCTGGTGAAATGACATAAACAGCAAAACAAAACAACCTCGAAAACCATGTAATGATATCTCCTTATCAACCCTCGACGAACGTCGAGCAGCTGTCAGCCACATTCCCGACCAAATGAAGCAAGAATCAACTCCTACTCTGACATAATGATGCAAGGGATTCCGTTGAGATTGTTTCGACGCGTGGGCGAAGGGAACGCGGGGGAGACTTTCCCTTCAGACGCATAACACCCTCTCTACCGCACACCGATAAAAAACACCTGAAAATGACCCTCACGCCCACGGGACGCCTCCCCTAACCGCCGTTATACGCCCGCGCTTCATTTCACATCAACCCATGTGGCATTTCCTCCTCGAACTACCAATACCATCCCGCCCCTTCCCCCTCCATGCCCTCCTTCGCTTCCCCCACGCCCTGAAAGTCCAGAAAAAAACAGACTTGCCGGTAATTAAAATTCGTCTCCGAGGCAGCACCAGGGCCGGCATCTCCCTCGAAATAGCTCGCACGTACACAATCCCGAGGAAAGTATTATGATCTGGGAATCCGGTTCCCCTACGCTGGACAGGGCGGTGCCTCCACAGCTATTGCTAGTTAAGAGGCACTAGTGAGATCTCGTACTATCGTGGGCGGGCACAGGGCGGCTGCCACTACCCCCTAGAGCTAGTGAAAGTGCGCAGTACACAGCTTCTTCATACAAATTAGGATTTCTAGTCTTCTCGAAACGCCGCTATTTTCTAAGCTTGCAGTGCCTCCAATAGCAAGAAATGTCTGCTTATAGATAGCCTAGATCCTACATTCTTCGTCAACAAAGCAAATGCCACGACTGTTACTAGCTGGGATACCACTGGTTGTGAGCTGAAACAGCTGCAAGTCTTGAGTCTGAGGGCTGGAATAATTGCACTCGATTGTGTCCCAACACGTCTTGTTTCGAACGTAAACAAGTGATAAACAACTCTATATAGTGCTTACAATGTTTTTACCAGAAATGGGTAAAGATGATCAAATATCACAACGGACTGTGCCTTGTAACATATGAAAGAAAATAAATCAAAGTTAAAAATTTTCCACGACAAGGCATCCGCTGTAAAATCATTAATTCTCATTCATACTCATCTTCAATAAATATATCAATAACTCCGAAAAAACACCCCGGGGACTTCCAACGCCTAAGGCAAGAATCACAACGATTAGTATTAACACCGATTTACAAAACTACGACGAAACCCATAAACCATTCCTGTAAACCACAAACATCCTGAAAGAGACCATTATCATTCTACACTATGGAACTCTAATGACCCCATCTGAGGACGGAAACTAAAGGGAAAAGTGAACAGCGCAAAACACGCAAGGAGGCTCCTCAAACGCTGCAATCAAGATAAAAAAAAAAAAAAACATTAATAATACCATGGCATCCCCCTCCACTCCACTCCACTCCAGTCTACTCCCATCCCCTCCCATCCCCTCCCCTCCCCTCCCCTCCCCTCTCCTCCCCCATCCCTACCCCTCCCTTCCCCTCCCCTCTCCTCCCCCACCCCTACCCCTCCCTTCCCCTCCCCCATCCCTACCCCTCCCTTCCCCCCCATTCCCTACCCTTCACAGTACCTGCCTCCTACATTATTTTATTCGATCTGTAGTCCTTGTAGGATGCGTGTAGTTTGTCCTTCAAGTGTCAGCATAAGGGGGATCAAACATCTTACGCAAGCGATTGAAAACCATATTTATGTTATTTAGATTGACTGATTTCTCTTGCGTTTACGCTTTTGTTCTCCTGATCGAAAATGCGTGTACGCAACAATAAAAATCACAGATGAAAATACACTATTGATTTCTTCAAACAAGCCTAATGCCGGAGACTTTGAATACTCAAAATCTTTACATACCCACAATTCTCTGGATGATTATCTTATAATCTGAAACAAGCGCTTGTAATATCACGCAAAAGAGAAAACAATCTTACAAAAACAAACAAACACATTGCACATGCATCGATAACCTTGCAACCGTCCCGCCACGAAGCTGATCAATTTAAGGACCGAGTCTCGCGGCGCTTGAAATTACCTGCTCACCAGGTGGGCGTCCGTAATTAAAACACTCACACCTCGCCTCCACTTGACCCTAAGGCTCTCCCCGTTAATACACGCTGCACAAAACACCTGCCCATTAAACCGCGCGTTTATGGAGACATCAAGGGAAATGCAGCAATCCCTGACTATTTCTGATATCAACAAACCCTTCACGCTTGCACAGAAATCAACACTGTGTCAAGAATAAATCTTATCCCAACATAAAAAATACTTCCTTCCTTTATGAACAGAATCGTATCTACACGTGCGTCCCCTTCTGAATAAATCGAAAAAATACAACCCTTAGCTCCTGATGATCCGTTGAGCCTCGTCCTTTCTGCTCCGCGCGTCACCCTTCGACGACCATCATTGTGGAAGACGTGAACTTTCCAGTACTTAAATTTTCGTCACACTTTAAAACAAAATATAATCTTGTTATATCCCATATAATTACAAATGAAAAAAAAAGAAAATAAAAATACCCTTATCACCATCTTTCCCTCCCTCGATTCCATCAGTGAGTAAAACCGGGACCCACAGCGACCAAGACAAACCAACCAGATATCGTCAACCAAAACCAAACAGTGACCTCACAACCAAATCCCAATGGAACCACATAAAGGCCCGCACGACCATGTCTCAACCATAACTCGGGGTGACTCTACAAGGGTGAAAGGGCGCGGGGAACCACCTGTCTCACCCTGTAACCCTTTCCACCTCTCGTTCCATCGGCGACAAAACACACTGCTTTCTAGTGTGTGGGGGAGGGGGGGGTTCTTACTTTGTTACAGGTATTGCTGGCTTGCATCTTTTATATCAACGATAACAATAGCACCTTGTTGTCTAATTTCTAACTCTGAGCTTCATCCATTTTCTATTTCATTAAAATTATGATAAAAAACTCCCATTACATCAATTTTCTTCTATAAACTCGAAAAAATACGATTTAAAAAATGTATTACCTTACTTTCCTACTATAAACTTAAAGCATCCATAAACATACTAACCGTTTACACACAAACTCGTATTACACCTTACAATCTTTGCAACGTGTGCAACAGATAATTTCTACAGCTCCTGTTGCACCGCGGGCCCAGCTGGTTGGGTCCCAGTTGTTGCAACGTTCCCTTCAGCCCGGAGACAAAAAGGCAAAGAGTTAGTGACGCCGGTTCAGAGGTTCGGTCTCGGTCGAATGTTTGAACTTGAAACACAGATGGAGGAGGAGGAGGAGGAGGAGGAGGAGGAGGAGGAGGAGGAGGAGGAGGAGGAGGAGGAGGAGGAGGAGGAGGAGGAGGAGGAGGAGGAGGAGGAGGAGGAGGAGGAGGAGGAGGAGGAGGAGGAGGAGGAGGACGACGAGGAGGAGGAGGAGGAGGAGGAGGAGGAGGAGGAGGAGAAGGAGGAGGAGAAGGAGGAGGAGGAGGGAGAGGAGGAGGAGGAGGAGGGAGAGGAGGAGGAGGAGGAGGGAGAGGAGGAGGAGGAGGGAGAGGAGGAGGAGAAGGAAGAGAAGGAAGAGGAGGAGGAAGGAGGAGACGATGAAGGAGAAGAAGAAGGAGAAGGAAAAGGAGAAGAAAAAGAGGAAGAACAAGAAGAGAACTGGTGGATTGTGGTTCATCGCCCTCGAAAGAGCGAGGGAGAAGAAACGAAACAGAGAAGAGAGAACAGAACCGAAGACGATAGAGAAGGGTAACCTCATCAGGAAGGAAACCAAAAATGAGAAGAAAACGGAGAAAGAAAAGAAAACGAGACGAAAGACAACCAATGAAGCGAATATACTCTCATGGCAATCCACAGGTTCCAGGCTGCGCTGGAGTAAGTTAGGTTGGCGGATGAAAACGACGAACCAAGTTAAGACATCGCGGTTCATATTAACAGGGTCGAGTCCATTTGTCGTTTTTATATATATATATATATATATATATATATATATATATATATATATATATTATATATATATATATATTATATATATATATATTATATATATATATTATATATATATATATATATATATATATATATTATATATATAAATATATACACATATATAATATATACACATATATATATTATATATATATATATATATTATATAATATATATATTATATATATAACCTAATATAACTTTTTTTTTTCTCCATTACATAATGCGCCAAATAAGCTCGCAACCAGGGAAACCAAGAGGGATTGAAATCGCAACACCGTGGACCTCTGAGACTGCGTCTGTCGCGATACAGACTGACACTTCCTCATTATTAGTCTCCCGTCTCGAGTGCTGCCTTGGTCTGCCTGCCTGCTTCCCTCACTCTTCCTCTCCCTCTCCCTTCTCCTCTCCCTTTCTCCCCCTCCCTTCCTCTCTCCCTCCCCCTACTCCCCCTCCCTCCCTCGCTCTCTCTATTTCTCCTTCTCGGGGCGGGGAGCACTTTCACCCTGGCATGCTTTCATTTCCACTTTCTGGTGCGTGTGGTGTATGTCTTCATGCCAAATGTTTCTTCTTTTTTTTTCTTCTGATTAATCATTATCGCTATTTAACTATTAATGTACCTGTAATTGCACATACTTCGTGATACTTTATGATAAATATCTACTATCTTGAGAAAAACAAAATAAATAAAAACAGATGACCACACACTTAAATACAGTCGTATGTGTACAATAGATGAAACAAATCGGTTATAACACACAAAAAAAATAATAATGATAATGATAATGATAATAATAATAATAATAATAATAATAATAATAATAATAATAATAATGCACCTTCACGTTTCGTGTGAAAGTAAAGCCGAACTAGATTTCGGTTATGCCATCTGATAAGAAATCTGCTTTGAATCGAAATATCACGATTCCCTTTTCCTTTCCCACCGTGTTCCATCTTCCCGTCACGGCCCATGAACACATCTACTGCCTCCTCGCCAACGACTTCCCCATCCCCTTCGCCCTCGTCCTCTTCGTCCTGCTCCTCCCTAAAGACCTCCCCATCCACTTCGCCCTCGTCCTCTTCGTCCTGCTCCTCCCTAACGACCTCCCCATCCCCTTCGCCCTCGTCCTCTTCGTCCTGCTCCTCCCTAACGACCTCCCCATCCCCTTCGCCCTCGTCCTCTTCGTCCTGCTCCTCCCTAACGACCTCCCCATCCCCTTCGCCCTCGTCCTCTTCGTCCTGCTCCTCCCTAACGACCTCCCCATCCCCTTCGCCCTCGTCCTCTTCGTCCTGCTCCTCCCTAACGACCTCCCCATCCCCTTCGCCCTCGTCCTCTTCGTCCTGCTCCTCCCTAACGACCTCCCCATCCCCTTCGCCCTCGTCCTCTTCGTCCTGCTCCTCCCTAACGACCTCCCCATCCCCTTCGCCCTCGTCCTCTTCGTCCTGCTCCTCCCTAACGACCTCCCCATCCCCTTCGTCTTCGTCCTCTTCCTCCTTGCCAAGGACCTCCGTTTGCCCTCCATCAAATCCCAAACACGCCCACACTGCCCAAGACGTTTGTCTAGAGGTAATAAATAACAAATAATAAGGCGTTTCCAAGCATTTACGCGCATTTGCCTAATAGCGTCTTTGCCCGAAGAGTAATAAGATATGAGGGATGAGGGAGCCCGGGGCGGAGATGAAGCGAAGATTTCCCTTCAGCCTCCGTAATGAAGCGAGGGGGAAGGGGGGGGGGGGCATATCCTTGAAGTGTAAGACTCGCTCATAATTATTTCGCTACTGTCCCGCGACGCATCTACGCTTTACGCTTCTTTTTTCTGTGTGTGCGTGTCCGTGGTTGGATGGCTTGACGAATCGATAATTTCTTGGTTATAATTATATATATATATATATATATATATATATATATATATATATATATATAGAGAGAGAGAGAGAGAGAGAGAGAGAGAGAGAGAGAGAGAGAGAGAGAGAGAGAGAGAGAGAGTCATAAAACTCCTCCCAACTCTTTGGCCGTACTGAGAGCTGCCTCCCAACATAATCCCCAAAGTTATGAACATTTCCTCATTCCTCCAGCTTCCCTTCCTCTCTCCGTCCCTACTCCCTACTCCCCTTGACTCTTCTCCTTCTCCTACCTTATCCCTTTCCATTCCCATTCCCCATCTCCTCTTCTCCACCTCCCTTCCCCTACCTTTCTCCTTCCTCCCCTTCCCCTCCCCTACCTCTCTCATTCCCCTCCCCTTTTTTCTCCCTCCCCTCCCCTTCCTCTCTCCTTCCCATGCCTTCCCTTCCCTTCCCTTCCCTTCCCTTCCCTTCTCTTCTCTTCTCTTCTCTTCTCTTCTCTTCTCTTCTCTTCTCTTCTCTTCTCTTCTCTTCTCTTCTCTTCTCTTCTCTTCTCTTCTCTTCTCTTCTCTTCTCTTCTCTTCTCTTCTCTTCTCTTCCCTTCCCTTCCCTTCCCTTCCCTTCCCTTCCCTTCCCTTCACCTCCCATCCCATCCCATCCCATCCCATCCCATCCCATCCCATCCCATCCCATCCCATCCCTTCCCTTCACCTCCCTTCCCCTCCTCCCCATCCCCTCAGCAGCAGCTACCCCCGCGTCCAATTCCGTGTAATGGGCGGCCAGTTTAAGTCGCGGCGGTCAGCGGGCCGTGGGGGAGGGGGTGGGGAGGAATCGCCGTGTAATAACCGTTAACAATGTTAGCGGGTGAGAGCGTGTTATTACGGAACCCCCAACGACAAGCTCAACTACGTGTGCCACTATACATGCAAATTAACAAGCCATCAACGGGGAGGGAGGAAGGGAGGCAGGAAGGAAGGGAGTGAGCGAATGAGGGAAGGTAGGAAGGTAGGGAGGGAAGGTAGGGAGGGAGGGAGGGACGGAGGGAAGGGGTGAGAGAGAGAGAGAGAGAGAGAGAGAGAGAGAGAGAGAGAGAGAGAGAGAGAGAGAGAGAGAGAGAGAGAGAGAGAGAGAGAGAGGGAGGGAGGGAGGGAGGGAGGGAGGGAGAGAGAGAGAGATATGGGAGAGAGAGGGAAAAAGTGAGAGAGAGAGAGAGAGAGAGAGAGAGAGAGAGAGAGAGAGAGAGAGAGAGAGAGAGAGAGAGAGAGAGAGAGAGAGAGAGAGGGAGAGAGAGATGGGGGGAGAGGGGGAGGGAGGGAGGAGGGAGGGAGGGAGGGAGGGAGGAGGGAGGGAGGGAGAGGGAGAGAGATATGGAGAGAGAGAGGGAAAAAGTGAGAGAGAGAGAGAGAGAGAGAGAGAGAGAGAGGAGAGAAGAGAGAGATGAGAGAGAGAGAGAGAGAGAGCAGAGAGAGAGAGAGAGGGAGAGAGAGATGGGGGGAGAGGGGGGGGAGGGAGGGAGGGAGGGAGGGAGAGGGAGAGGAGAGGGAGAGGGAGAGGGAGAGAGAGAGACAGAGAGAGAGAGAGAGAGAGAGAGAGAGAGAGAGAGAGAGAGAGAGAGAGAGAGAGAGAGAGAGAGAGAGAGAGAGAGAGAGAGAGAGAGAGAGAGAGAGAGAGAGGGGCTTGGGTCATCACTCCGCGCCCCCCATTCCCTGGAACGTCCAGCGGCCGAACCACACATCCAGCGCCACCCAACTATCATGCCCTTTCTTATTCCTCTCTTACTTGTAACCTCACATTTCTTCTTTTCTTCTGTCTTTTAAATCTCTCCTCTTGTCCCACTCCTATATCTTCTCTTCTCCTCGCTCTTACTTCTCTCCTCTTGGCCCATTCTAATTCCTTCTCTCATCTCTCTTACTCCTAATCTTATCCTCCCTTTCTTTCTTTTCTTTCTCTCATCACCTATCTCCTCTTATCATTTTTAGTCCTTCTAACTCTCCCTCCTCACCCTCACCCTCCACCTCCACCTCCACCTCCACCTTCTCCTTCCCCATCTCCTCCGCCTCCTCCCCCGCCCACGAGACTCCGCCCAGGGCAGGAGGAGGTTGTCGACGCCGGTGCCCCGCCCTGGCCGCCCGTCCTATCTGACGCGTCATCGAGGCAGCGGCTACGATAACTCCACGACCGGGACTCCGCCGATGATGCCCGCGCGCCCTAAATCATAAAGCCATTCGCCCGAGACACTTGTATAACCTGCGACCGTATCGAAGATGCTCGATATCGGGATAATAGCGCGGATTCCTTGAATTAAGTTCTCAAGGAAGAAGAAGGAGAAGAAGAGGCGGAGGAAGAAGAAGGAGAAGCAGAACAAGAACAAGAATAAAAAAACAAAATCCTCTTTACAACACCGAAGTGCAATCGCCTCATCATCTTGAAAAAACTACCCTCATCCACGCATCCAAAACCGCAGCCAGAAAGAAAAGGTCAAAGACATCCGCCACTGGCTTGATGGGCCCCTGTCGCCCTGCTTGCGCCCTCGAGCTGTGACCTTCACGCTGATTGCAGCGGCGCCACACAACTCGCAGGCTGATCGTTGCAATAGATGTCATTTCATTCCAGATGCAGACACGCGGGGATGCCGAATGTGCTCTCGCGCCACGCACATACCTGCGTTTGTTCTTTAATGCGGACAGGTACGTCTTTCATGCGGACAGGTATTTCTAAGCGGGTATGGACTTCAATACGGATATGTATTCTATGTGGTTAGGAAATTCTATGCGGACAGGTATCAATTTCAAAAGGATCACGTGTTCATCAGTACTTCAACAAGGGCAGGCACACATGCACCTGAAACGTATCTTCCAACTTAAATACACACGCTGCCGTCATTATTGCGCAATGATGCGAGATGACACGGGGCGATAATGACCAAAGTTGATGTCCGACGACGTGACTCTGAAGGGAATGGCGGGATGACTTTATTCTTGGAACACGGGTCTAATGTGGACCAGCTTGGATGACTTTCCTTTTTTTAATATAAAACCGCACACGCACACACGCACGCGCACGCATACAAAACACACACACACACACACACACACACACACACACACACACACACACACACACACACACACACACACACACACACACACACACACACACATATATTCAGACTCCAACACCCGTGCAGCTCAAGAACCTCCCTTAAAGTACAACGACTCACAAAAATGTCCGATTCACCTTATTTTTCATAAACGGCCATTCATTACAAGCACGATTCTCTCCGGAAATTGTATCCAGAACCACTAAAGCAAATAGATTCAATCTAATTAAATAATCAAACAAGTAATCAAAGCGATGAACAAATAAACTAGTTAATAAATAAATGACAAATAAACCACGAAGTGAAAAGAACGAACGAACGAACGACGCGTTACTTTCACCGCACAAGCAGCCGAGAAGGAGAATCGTAATGAACAAGGAAGAGTGACGTAATAATACTAAGTGGTGGAAGTAAATATAACATAAACAGAAGAGAGAGAAAATGCAGAACGGTATGGAAGGAGAGGGGAACGAAATAAAAAAGAGGGTGCATGAAACAGAATGATTAACTGAACAGATAAACAAGAAAAAGGTAGTAAAATGACCGATGAATTAATGAAAACAAAAAGTGAACGGTGGCATTCCTTTGTGATTAAAACCACCTGCTGATCAAGGAAGCGAAACAAACAATTAATAGAGATCAAACGGGACAAAAGAAAAACAATAATTTAGGCCTTTCCAAACCCTCCTAAAAAAAAATAGAAAAAAATCAGTAAAGACAGATTTTGGAGGAGCTCTACAGAGCCTAGAGCTTAAGAGGGAGAAAGGAAGAAACCGTTATCGCATCTTCTTAGTCTTGCATTCAAGATTTCTACACAGTATCTGGCAGGATGACGGCGCCTGGTGGGTATTGCGTGGCCGGGAAAGAAGGTTAGGCATACAACTCGCAAGCTCATTCGTACGATGAAGACATAATGAGAGGCAGATAAATATTAACCAAGGGAAAATAATACATATATAGATACACACTTACATATATATTGCAAAAGAGCGAAGGCATCTTAGGTGTTACTATCTTCAACTTTAATCTTTATTTTCTCTAGTCTTACTGAAGTTATAATCTCGACAGTGTTCACTCCCGTCTAAATAAACTCGTCAATACAGCAAACACAACCGTTGAGTGCAAGCGACCATTTTGAAATTGTGACGTAAAAAGACAGAAAGGAATGCACCTTCCTCCTGAGCATTTCCTTAGGCTGCGAGGAGCGGGCGGGGACGACTCTCACGCCGGGACTCGTTCCGTAACGGATAATATCATATGGGTGGACGGGCGTGCGGAGCTGGTGTTCGGGTGTGTGTACTTGTCGCGTCAAGGATGTGTCAACTGGACATTCCAGGATTCTAGCACCCTCTCTTTGCTCCGAAAAGGGGGAAAATTGGTCCCCCTCCACCTCAACGGGCATACGCAAAAAGAAAAGAGTACTTTCGGTTACATTACTCCCAAACCTTTCCTCGCTGCCATCCACGCCTAACGTCTCACCTTTTTCTCCCCCACCAGCCGTTACGCCCTCCCCCCCCTTGCAATCCCTCACGCCCTGGTCTCCCTCCGCCCGCTTCCCGCCGCCCTTGGAGCCCGCCTTCGACTCAGACCCACACCCGTCCCAAAACCCCACGCGTCGGCCGCCATCCACCTCACCTCCGCCGCCGCGCACAAGCGCAACCACAACGCTTCTCCTTCACCCGTACTGCCGTGCGACAGCTCTCCCTCCCGCCCTCAAGAGCCACTTCAACCTCCTATCTCTACATCCTGTTTTCCCAATAAAAGCGGATAACACGGCTCTTCATCCCGACGCGAAACCCGACGCCGTTCGCTCCCCGAGTCCCTCTAAATCCTATTTTCTCCCACAAGGACCTGCCGTGCCGCGCCGCTGGCTCTGTTGAACTAGCCTCTGTCCCTCCCTCCCTGAAATCACCTGGATGAGGTAGCCACTGTGCCCGCCCACCCACGAAAGGATATGCATATATAAATCCGCCTATAAAACCCTGGTTATGTGACATGGATGACTTCTCTTGAAGGGACTATCCTCTGAAGATGACACGACGCGGATGACCCTTCCCGGAAACGGCCTAATGAAGACGGAACTCGCCCGTCGCCCCCTCCCTCCCCAAAAGAACATCTAACCCGTTCTTTATATCAGATAACAAATGAATGAACCCAACGCCTCGGCCAGAGCAAGGGATCCACCCAGGCCTCCCAACCCCACCCTCTCCAACCCCGCAACTCCTATCCACCTGCTCCTCCCAACCCTTTACCTCCCCTTCCCCTCCTCCCACCTCCCTTCCCCACCTCATTCCTTGATTTCTCTCCCCCTCCCGCTGCCATCCCGACCTGAAGAGCCGACCGCTAAACCCGACTGCGGCCTCTCGAGGGAGAAAAAGGGGAATCCATTATCCGTTCCCGATTACCGTGAGCTTCATCAAAGGCGACTCTACTTCTCTATTCATCGCCACTGAGCAAACATTTTGCAAAAAATGATCACGATATGTACAGTGACATTTATTTTACCCAGGAGGACACGTCACTCAGCCGAGTTTATATTCACTTCCCAACGACCCCTAATCAAAAAGGAAGCAATAACAGCCTTTGAATGGCGGCATTTCGCGAATCTCTAAAAGCAAACAGGAGAGCGTCTGAGGACCTTTAAAGCGTCGGAATTACAAAGCGATCACACGGCAGACCAGCAAACACGCCTCACAAAGGGAGGTTAAGCCTCCAGTGCGTACACGCCCCCACTCAAACACCCCAGGGACCCAGTCTGTGCCCCCGGGGTTGTACTAAAGCCTCGGACCTAATGTTGAAGGACCGCGCTTCCACAACATAACCTCCGCTTGTCTATCCTGAAGAGCCTACGACATTTCGCGTTATAATTTTCCTGTTTTTATGCAAACGGTATGAATGGGTGCTGGCATGGTCGCGGGAGGCTACCACCATCCCTTGGAGCAGCAGCGTCTGGTGGTCAGTGGTGGGCCAGTTTTGGTTAACACCTGTAGTTCAAGGTTACAGTTGGTGGGGCGAGATGACTCACCCTAATGGACATCCGCCGCACTCCACTCCACCCACTGGGAGTCTGTCCCTGGATATCCTTCGCCCTGATTCTCGACGCAATAATTATTCCCACACAGATACGCTCTCGGTCGAAAAGGCATAAAAAATATCCTTTGCCCAATCATTCAATCATTCGTTTGCTCACTCGCTGTCCCACTCAATCATTTCACTTCCTTACACTTCCTCATTCACTACGCCTACACATTCTTTAAACTCATCTGTCTGTCCTCGTTCACATTCAGTCATTCAATCACTCAATTTATTCACCCACCCACCCACTCACTCTCACTGGCTCACTCACCACAGCATTGTCCAGTTCCTGAATCTTCTCTTGCAGGATCTGCGTGAGGTCTTTATAGCTCTTTCCATTTTCCTTCCGAGCATGCGCGATGGCCAGGCGGCGAAGGGCATCGGTGCCCGTGTGGGGTGTTGCAGGGGCGCGCTCCGCCACCACGGGGCCTCCGCTACTGGCCTCCGGCGTGAGACTTTCCAGAGCCATGTAGGCCTGCGCCAGGAGCTCGTCCACGCGGGAATCCGAGGAGACGCGCGCCAACTTGTTGTGCAGCTGCTGCGTCAAGATGTCGTCGTTGAGGATTTTCTTCTCGCACGCAGCCAGAAGCCCCTCGCCCTTGCCTTTGCTGCTACTCAGGCCCACGCTGCTCCGTCCGCGCTCCACGCCATCGCTGGCGCTCTTGTTCAGGGGCGTCGGCTTAATCTTGCCGCGCCCTCCGCCTCCGCCGCCGCAGAAGACCGCAGAGGGGCGGGCGTAAGGCGTCTTGGCATTTCTCTTGATGGAGGGCGTCCTAGCGGGCAGGAGCTGCGCGCCACTGTTCTTGGGCGACAGGTGTTTCCTGGGCGTGGACGAGGGCGTCGGCGAAGGCGTGGACCCCGGGGACGTTTCGGGGGAGGACGATAGCTCGCTCGAGGCGTCGCTCTCGCTGCCGCGCCCTCGACGAGGTTTCGACGCCGCCCGCGCCGTCGACTTCACGGTGGCGTGGGAGGAATGGGAGCGGCGGGAGGGCGTCGAGAGGTCCGCCGGTGTGAAGGTGGCGGCCCGGCGGATGCCGATGCTCTGCGCCCGTCGCGTCGGGGACGGAGACGCGCCGTCCCGCCTCGTGCGGTCGTGGCTGCCGAAGGCCTGGTCGCCGATCAGCTGCGAGATAAGTCTGGAGCCCGACTTGCCGCCCACGCCGCCATTCACGCCCCCGTCGTCGCTCGCGTCCTCGTGGCCCGCGCCTCCGCCCTTCATCTTGGCGGCGGAGGAGTGGGTGCGTGTCGAGTACAGGCGGTCGACAATAGCGAAGGGCACGAGCGTCTTCGTGGGCGTGGTGGGCGTGGAGGGGGCGCAGCCGCTCGAGTGGCACTTGTGGGGCGGAGAGTCCGTGATGGAGATCATGGGTCCGAAGGGCGTGCCGATGCTCAGCCTGCAGGTTGGGTCGAGGGGCACGTCATTGGCGCAGTGCGGCCTCTTGCACT
>NC_061833.1:13092271-13097271 GCF_019202785.1 Penaeus chinensis
GAAGGGGGGGGGAAGGGGGGGGGGGGAAGGATGGGGCCGAAAAGAGGTGGGGGGGAGAGGGGGCGGAGGGGGGAGGGGGGGGGGGGAAAAAGGGGAGGGGGGGGGGGGGAAGGGGGGGAGGTTGGGGGAGAGGGGAGGGGAGGGGGGGGGGGAGAGAGGGGGGAGAGGGGAGGGGGGGGGGGAGAGGGGGGGAAGGGGAGGAGAGGGAGGAAGGGGAGGGGAGGAGAGAGGGGGGAAGAAAGGAGAGGGGGAAGGGGGGGGTTGAGGGAGGGGGGGGGAAAAGGAGGGGCAGGAAGAGGAGGGGGGGAAGGAAAGGGGAAGACAAGGGGAGAGGAGGGGAGGGGGAAAAGAAAAAGGAAAAAAGGAAAATAAAGAGGATGAAAAACGAGAAAGTGAGGGCTCTCGCAAGAAAAAACCCGAAGCCTCGCGCTCCTTATAGCTCTAGTTCCAGCGATGACATCACAGACGTAACTGGCGTCCGAAGATGCTATACCAACTTAGTTTTCTAGAGCTTTGTTCATCACCTTCCCCAGCTCGATAAATAACAAACTATAACTAATTAAAAAAACAAAGGAATAAATAACTAAACGAACAAACAAATAAATGAATAAACAAACAAATAACCGAATGGACAAATAAGTAAACAAATAAACAAATAACTGAGTGCAGATTAATATAATAAACAACCACATACAAAAATAAACAAATAAATAGATAAATCAGAGTGACGAAAACGAATCTCTCCCCTTCGCCAACGATCGCTCTCTCGCGCCCTGAAACGAAGCCTCTGCTCGCCTCTTACATCTCGGATGGCATCGGGGACTATAATGGGGGCGAGGCTTCGACTTTTCTAGATATACCCGGCCAACCAGCTTCTCGCCCTCTCTCCCTCTCATTCGCAGTCTCATTCTCTTTCTATATAAGGGAAAAATTATATATATATTTTATATTATATAATATATATATATTTGTGGTGTGTGTGTGTGTGTTTGTGTTTTGTGTTTTGTGTGTGTGTATATTTATATATATATATATATATATTTATATATGTATCTGGGGCTCTCTCTCATTTATTATTATTTACTACTTATTTGTTATTAAACCTCCTCCTCCCTTCATATCCTATTTTTCCCATACTTATTTGTGTTCGTTCCCTTCAACATCCTCGCACATTTGCCTTCAAGTGCACACTCACATCCACATGCAGAAACGTAAATAAAAATTCAAAAGCAAAGCTCCAAAACTTCAAACTCCGCCCCATGACACCCCATCGAAGCAGCCTTCCCCAGTGCCAACACGCAGCAGGACACGCAGGAAGGCCGTCGGTACCCCTTACCCCCGCGCCCCTTACCTCCAGCGTCCCCGACCTTGCCTCGCCACCTGCTGGGTATTACAAAGACGCGATGAACCCCACCGACCCCGATTACAAGGGCCAATTGAACCCTGGATCGCGAGCACGTACCTACCTTCCCGCGTGGGTTTGGTAACCGCACCTCGGGGGAAACGGCTCATCGCCCCTTCCCGGCTTCGGTTTCATTCTTACGACTTTGAAGGGTGCAGCAATTAAGGGGGTGGACAGACTTCGACGACGTAATGTAATGAGTTACGTTAAATTTATATAAACGCAGGGCTTTTTTAATTAGGGTACCAAAATTAGCCCTACTAAACGCGTTTAAAAAAACGAGTCACACCCCAAACCCTAACAGCATACATTCGCTGCCCACAGCTTTTTCTGGTTTGTGCGTGTGCGTATTTTCACTGATAAGTAACAAAACCAAAAATGCAGTTGCCAAAAACAGACAAGACACAAACTGCCCAGAACATTCGTTTCCCAGCAGAGCCGAATACGTCTCCCCTCCTTTGTATAACCCAACCTCAAGCTTCAATGAAAACCAGTTCTCGGGCAAAAATCCGACCCGGTCGATTCAGGAAAGGAACAGACGCGAAACCGCATTGAAATTACCCGTTACACATCCTGCGTTGGGGAGTATTCAAAGGGCTCGGGCTAACGAACGGCTCTTGTTACCTTTTTACTTACATGGGAAAGTTCGTGGTGGTGGTTGTGGGGGCCCGGGGGCTTTGGGGGTAGAAACCCGTTTTGCATCAAAGTCTAGGGCTGCTATGGCATTTGTATCACAGGTGACAGAGGCAAAACAACAACAATGGTAATGACAGTATTATGAGAAACAGTAACGGCCATGGCAATAGGAACATATGGAGCAATACCATTAACAACAGTAATGGTAATGACAAATGTGATGTAGCCGATGATGGTGCCTCAGCTGTAATACACGGCGTCTTTGATGATATGATGGTTTTTAATACCTTTTAAAATGGGTTAAGAAAAAAATATAAGTAACTCAGAGAAGTCATCCTCTGTTAGGTAAATTAAAAAATAAAAACGTCTTTAAAACAAAATGAACAACAAAAATAGACATTAATAATAAAATAAAAAAAACGTCAATCTCAATCGACGTCATTCACACCAACAAGACCCTTAAAAAAAAAACCCCAAAAGGTTGAACAAAAACTTTTTTCCCCCTTTTTTTTTTCTCTCGTTTCCCACCTTCGATTCTCGCGCCCGCCACCCCCTTTGAACCCCCCTTCCCGGGACCTTCTATCCCCACGAGCCCGCCTCGAAACCTGGCTACAAAAAAAGGACAAAATGTGCTTCGACACACCGCGGAGGCATGCGGTAAATGCAGCTATTCATTAATCTCGGCCTGACGGGCATCCATATCAGCTGATTATTCGTTCCGCTTATTGTACGGTTACTCTCCCGCTTGGCCTCGTGCTGGCTTCCATTTCGCCGACGCCACCTGGAGCAAATTTGGGGTCCCCAGGTTCACCCGAAGCAAAAACAATCCCCTGGGGCTCCCCAAGCACCCAGCACCTGAGCACTAAATTCAAGTGGAGCCACTCAGAGCCACCTGTTCTTCTTTGTCGCTTCGATGTCCAGTGTTCTATGTTCCTTTAATCTACAGCATTGAGTTTTCTTTCTTATAGCTGCGGCCTCAAGCATTAACTCTCACTTGAAATGTCACGCTCTGAGCCACTTGCTTTAGAATGTAACCTACGATCCATTTTATCTTTATCGACTGACAAAAGAATCCGTAGTTACTAATTGTTTTGTTTTTTCTTACACCCCCCCCACTTACCCATGGGATTTCTACAACTTACGGACCCCGAATTACCATTTCCTCCGAGGCCCCTCTTAACTACTACCTCCATGCCCCCCTCCCATCTTAGCCACCAATTCGAGCGCCCCCTTCCTCTTCTCTTCTCTCCTCTCCCCTTCTCTCCTCTCCCTTCCCCACCCCTCGTTCCCTTCGCCAAAACCCCGCCTATCACATCAAATCTCCCCCCCCCCACATATTTTTATCGCCCAAAAAAGACCCACAGACAACAGACAGCAGGTGTCCGAGTGTCCATCTTAGAGCCCCATAAGAGGACTTTCGGAAGTCGCAAAGCCCCCCCCCCCCCTCCTAAAGCAAGAACGTCTAGCGCGTCTCTTGCCTTGACACGCTGACACTTTGGATATGTCAACGGCGTGTCATTAACATGTGTTTAAGGCTCTGCTGGCATTCCTTGAGGCTCTAATTAATTGTTATGAGCGCTATCTTCTGCTACCGTCTATCTGGCAACTGTGGTCAACAATATGGTCATACAGAAAAAGACTTTAAAATATTAATTATTCAATAAATACTTTTTTTTTCTAAATTTCACATAAAAATTCCTCCCATATCTACCTACTGCCGACCGCCCACCTGATTGCTTATCTCACCGCTCTGTCAATTCGAACTAACCGTCCGAAAATTTTTTTTTTTTTTCGTTTTCCCGCTATAAACTATCTAGCCTCCTTCCCTCATCGGCCATCCGCCGTTACGGCCATCCATCGCTTTACGGGGGCGGCGCGGGGTAGCCTCGTGCGCGCCCGTGAAAGGGTTCGGGAGGAGGAGGAGGAGGGGAGGGGGGGGGGGTAGCAGCCTCACGCACGACCTTGCTATGATGCCAAGCTACATTCCCGTCATAACGTACCCTGGGCCCCAATGCCCCGGGTACTGGCACACACCTGTCACACTCCGCTTCACATCTGACACACACACCTGTTATATCACACTGCATCAAAACGCACACATTAATAAACACATGCACATACAGCTACAAATGAACCAAAAATTTTAAAAAGACAACTACACAATCCAAAGCAATCATAAAAAAGTACCCACAAATGGGATATACACCACTAACCCCCCCCCCCCCCCCACACCCACACAACACACCCAAAACACATTACAACACAAACACAAAACACACACAAAACACACACACACACACAAACACACCACACCACAACACACACACACCACACACACACAACACACAACACACACACACACACACCCACACGCGCGCGCCACCCAGCCTTTGGTGCGCCCTTTAAACCTGGGTCTCCCTCTCCCCTTTCTCGACTTCTTTCTTTTTTTCTCTCCCCCCACTGTCTCTTTATCTCTTTCTCTTTCCCCTTCTATTTTCTCTTCTCTTCTCCTATAATCTAGTCTACACTTTTCTCTATTCCACTCTACTCTGTTCTTCTCTTCTCTCTACTCTACACTATTCTGCTCTGCCCTCTCCGTCTCCATCTCCTCTATGTTGTTATTTTCTTTCTCCTCTTCCTTCTTCCCCTTTTCCCCTTCTCCTTCCCTTTTTCTTTCCTTCTCCTTCTCCCTCTTCTTCTTCTCCTTCTTCTCCTTCTTCTCCTTCTTTTCCTTCTCCTTCTCCTTCTCCTTCTCCTTCTCCTTCTCCTTCTCCTTCTCCTTCTCCTTCTCCCTCTCCTTCTCCTTCTCCCTCTCCTTCTTCTCCTTCTTTTTCCTTCTCCTTTCCCCTTCTCCTTCTCTTCTCCTTCCCCTTTCTCCTTCTCCTTCCCCTTCCCCTTTCCCTTCCCTTCTCCTTCTATCCTTCTCCTTCTCCTCCTTCTCCTTCTTCTCCTTCTCCGTCTC
>NC_061833.1:13107271-13112271 GCF_019202785.1 Penaeus chinensis
CATTTCCCTCCCTCTATGTTTCCCATTCCCTTTTCTCCCTAACCCTCTCTCTTTCTCTTTCTTTCTTTCTTTCTTTCTTTCTTTCTTTCTTTCTTTCTTTCTTTCTTTCTTTCTTTCTTTCTTTCTTTCTTTCTTTCTTTCTCTCTCTCTCTCTCTTTTTTTTCTTCTTCTTCCTTCCTCCCACCGTCTCTTTCTCCCTTCACTTCCTTTCTCCCTCCCTTCCCCTTTCTATCTCTCCACCTCTCCTACCTTCCCTCCCTCTCCCCTTCCCTTCCTCGTCCCTCCCTCATTCCATCCCTCCCTTCCTTGTCCCTCCCTCCTTTCCTCGTCCCTCCCTTCCTCGTCCCTCCTTCATCCTACCTCCCTTCCTCGTCCCTCCCTCCCTTCCTCCTTCGTTCTCTCCCCTCCTTCCCTTTCTTGCCCCTACCCGCCCCTACCTCCTTCCCTCGTCCCTAACTCCCCTCCCTCCCACCTTCTACTCTCCCTCCATGTCACTAAGCCAGCCCCTCTGTAAAGCACCCCCACCTCCCTGCCGCCCCCTCACCCCCCCCACCACCACCCCTAACCTTGATTCCACGACAGGCAAGGCGGCTCAAGAACAGGAAAGTGACCCATGTATAATTTATATATTGTAATCCATCTAGACCGACATCCAGGTTAATGGGATTCAGACTGGGTGTTTGACAGGTAGAGAGGCTTATTGAGTCTTTCAAATAAAAGGAAACAAACGCGTGGATTCGCACGTAACGACATGAGGTCAACGGAATAATGATTTTTTTTCTCCAGTCTTCGTTCACTCTTTACGGATTTCCGAACTTCGTGTCGCTGGAGAGGTGTGGTTGCTTCCCCTTAACAGGTCTACGCAAAATAGTAATACTAATAGTAATAGTAATAGTAATAGTAATAGTAATAGTAATAATAATAATAATAATAATAATAATAATTATTATTATAATAATAATCTTTCTTATTATTACAAAATAACAATTCATAATAACAACGGCAACAATAATAATTTCATATACAAATAATAACATTAACAATATAATAAAAACGTATATAGGCCAACATATAACGAAATATACTGACAACTGCTTGCATGAAGATTGGCTCCCAAAGGTTTTAAATCACACGGTCCACCCTCCTCCGAATCCCCCACCAAAACCGACACCCCCACCTACCTATCCCCACATACACCCACCCACCCACCTCTACCAGACCCACGCCCGGCCGCCGCTCGCACACACCCCAACGCATATGCTTCTGGGAGAGCCTAGGGGGGAGGGGGGAGGGGGGAGGGGAAGAGCCTCAAGCACACCCGGCCGGACAACAAGTTCACAACACGCTCTTCCCGACACGCTCTTCCTCCCTTTTCCCTTCGCCGCCCTAGAGCTTTGGAGAGCTGCCAAGGAGCACCGCCCAGCACCTTCGGACGGGTGGGCTCTCGGCGGATCTTCGGGGGAAAGGGTGGGAGAGGGGATGGGGGAGAGGGGAGAGGGGAGAGGGGGATAGAAAGGGAGAAGTAGGAAAAGAGTGGCATTAGAAAGGAAGGGGAGGAGGAAACGGGAGAGAGGGAGGGAGACCTTTAAAACCCGATATATGTCTTCGAGCTCAGCTTTTTTTTCTTCAGACATAACAAACAAAAGAAAACAATAAATAATGAATCAAATAACACACATACATAAAAAATACACACCAATGACCAAAATTTCACAAAAGCATTTATTAAAAAAAACATTAAATTTATTTAAATTAACACGATAAAAAATACCCCCCCCCCCCAGAAGCCCTCCAGGAAGCCGAAGAGGCGGTCGCGCTTCACCTTGGCTCCCCGTCCGTCGCCCGCGCGCCGCCCTCGCATGATGGATGGGCGGCGTTGCCCCTCGCTCGAGATGCCCTTCGTCGGCGCCCTTCCACGGGGACCTTCGCCTCTTGCACCCGTTCGCAGTGCCTCCTACGCCTCCGCAGAATTATAGACAGACAGGCGAACAGACAGGGTGTCATACAGACAGACAGACAAACGTAAACAGACAGTCAGCCAGAAACAGGCAGATACACTTAGAGAAAATTAAACAGAATTAAACGTAATATAAGAAAAACAAAATCTAAACGTAACAAACAGGTTGATTCCACCACCGTCTCGCCAACAACACTAAGTACTCCAATGCAACATGCATCTCGCGTGGCCAAAGAGGGAGGGAGGGAGGGAGGGAGGGAGGAAGGGAGGGAGGGGAGGGAGGGAGGGAGGAGAAGGAGAGGGAGAGGGAGAGGGAGCGGGAGAGGGAGAGGGAGAGGGAGAGGGAGAGGGAGCGGGAGAGGGAGAGGGAGAGGGAGAGGGAGAGGGAGAGGAGAGGGAGAGAGAGAGGGAGAGGGAGAGGGAGAGGGAGAGAGAGAGGGAGAGGGAGGAGGGAGAGAGAGAGAGGGAGAGGGAGGAGGGAAAGGGAGAGGGAGAGGGAGAGGGAGAGGGAGAGGGAGAGTGAGAGGGAGAAGGGGAAAAGGGAGAAGGAAAAAGGGAGAGAGGAGAGAGAGATTGGGGAAAAAGAGAGAAGAGAGAGGGGAGAGAGGAAGAGAGCGCGAGAGCGAGGAGAGCGAGAGAGAGAGCGAGAGAGAGAGAGAGAGAGAGAGAGAGGAGAGAGAGAGGAGAGAAAAGAGAGAGAGAGAGGAGAGGAGAGCGAGAGAGGAGAGAGAGAGGCGAGAGGGAGAGAGGGGAGAGAGAGAGCGATGAAGAGATGAGATGCCGGATGAGAGCGAGAGAGAGAGAGAGGGGAGTGAGATGAGGAGAGAGAGAGAGAGCGAGAGAGGGGAGAGAGAAGAGAGAGAGAGAGAGGAGGATTGAGGGAGAGAGTAGAGAGAGGAGCGGAGTGAGGAGAGAGAGAGAGAGAGAGAGAGAAGAGAAGACGAGAGAGTGTGAGAGAGGAGAGTGAGAGAGGAGAGAGAGAGAGAGGGGACCCGTTTGAGAGCGAGAGAGAGAGGGGAGGGGAGAGAGAGAGAGAGGACTGAGAGAGAGAGAGAGAGGAGAGAGCGAGAGAGCGAGAGAGGAGAGAGTGAGAGAGAGAGAAAAGAGAGAAGAGAGAGAGGAGAGGGGAAAGAGAGACGAGAGAGGAGGAGAGAGAGAGAGAGAGGATGAGAGAGAGAGAGAGAAGGGAGAGAGAGAGAGGGGAGCGAGAGGAGAGCGAGAGAGGGGTGAGAGAGAGAGGGAAGGAGAGAGAGAAGAGAGAGAGAAAAGAGAGAGAGGAGAGAGAGAGCGAGAGAAGCGAGCGAGAGAGGAGAGAGAAGAGAGAGAGAGAGAGAGAGAGCGAGAGAGGGAGAGAGAGGAGCGAGGGGAGAGAGAGAGAGAGCGAGAGAGGAGAGCGAGGCGAGAGAGAGAGAGAGAGTGTGAGGAGAGGGAAAAGAGAGGGGAGGAGAGAGGAGAGAGAGGAGAGAGAGGGGAGAGAGAGAGAGGAGAGAGAGCGAGAGGAGAGAGAGTGAGAGAGAGAGAGAGAGAGAAAAACGAGAGAGGGAGAGAGAGAGAGAGAGGAGAGAGAGAGAGAGAGAGAGAGAGAGAGAGAGAGAGAGAGGGGAAGGGGGAGAGAGAGGAGAGAGAGAGGGGGAGAATAGCAGGGATTAGCATTCTTTTCTCGGGGGAAAATGGAAAGCAGTGAGTCTCACTTGGTACCCTCACGGCATGGCATATTTGCATGTTCTGGCGTGGACCCGGAAGCGGAGTGGGCCGTAGGTTAGCGTCATTAGAAGGATATTGGAAAACTGAAACCACGGTCAAAAGAAAGCAACAGTGTAAGTAGCACTACACAATCAGAAAGTAAACGGAAAGATGGTTTAGACTAGAGAGAAATTAAATGTATTCTATATTAGAATAAAGCTAAGACTCAAAGCAGATCTAGACAACAAAATCCTTTAGATTAATTATTAAAATTAGATTGATTGTTTTTAAAACAACCAATCTAAAAACCGTTTGCGACACAACTTAAAACGAAAAAGCTTTAAAAAACAAAACAAACCAAATAAAAAATAAACCTTGACATAACTGACTACCTAGGCTTGAGATGCGCGTAGAGCATTACTCTTATCAACAGAGACAACGAAGAACTCATGTAGCGTACGTCATGCGCAAAACAAAGATAAAGGAAACAAGGAACCAGCTTTCGTAACGCACGGGATCTGCATCTCTATTCAAAGCAAAAAAATACCATCATTAGTCGGTACTTGAAGTACACTGCGTAAGAACCTACTCAAAGGCATGCCAAAAAGATTTGCCTCGCCTGCCCCCCTCCTCGTGGATGTTAAATGGACGAACACGCGCGGGGACCCGGGGGAAATTATCACGACCTACGCCGCCCACCTGGTGCCCACGCCCGCCCTTGTGCCCCTTGATGCCCCTGCTCCCTGGCATCCCCGCTCCTCGGATTCGGAGATGCGTCATCTGCGTTTACTTTGGTAGGCTGCCTGAGTGAGGGTGTCTGTTCTAAATGTTATGGTTACAAGCAGGCCAGGAGCGCAGGCAAGCAAGCAAGTACGCCCATGTAGACTCTAGAAAAAATAAAGATCCGATACTTCAACAAGGACATTACTTTTAGGATTTCCTAGAAAGGTTGATAGCTACAGAAAACCTCTCTATAATCTACAACTCCACTCTATCGCCCTCCACTTGGACAATCTCTGCAGCTCCTGTTTACAAGACACACACACGCGCGCACACAACACACACACACACACACACACACACACACTTCACACACACTCACAACACACAACACACACACACACACACTTCCCAGAAGCGCCACACTTGCCATGCGCGGCTAGACCTCGTACAATCACCAGCCTGCCATTTCTGTGACTTCGTGAACACTCGTTGACTTCATGATACGCAGCGCCTCCCCTGAGAGAGCGACCCAAGGACTGCGATTTCCCACCTGTTGAATCTCTAAGTATTTAGACTCTTCCATGTGTCGATTCTTAGCTCTTCTTCTTCTTTTTGTTTTCCTTTTCCTTTTCCTTTT
>NC_061833.1:13127271-13129771 GCF_019202785.1 Penaeus chinensis
TTCCAATAAGAAGAAGAAGTAGAAGAAGAAGAAGAAGAAGAAGAAGAAGAAGAAGAAGAAGAAGAAGAAGAAGAAGAAGAAGAAGAAGAAGAAAAAGAAGAAAGAAGAAGAAGAAGAAGAAGAAGAAGAAGAAGAAGAAGAAGAAGAAGAAAAGAGGCAACGATCAGCATCCACCGCCTGCATGACATCACAGCCGAGGTCAAGTCCTCTGTGCACCTGCAACAAGCACGGCAAGACCCGCTATGGCAAAAAGAGAGAAACATGCTAAATACCTCTCGAGATGAGTCACGAAGGGGTTGACTGAGGGTGTTGCCAGTGACTTGCAACGTTGCACGGCACACACTTGCCGGGTCAGTAAGGTCGACATGCCGTAAATAATTTCATGAAATTACTTTACATCGAAAAATAATATTAATCGAACTGAGATTATGATGTATGAGTATAATGTGATGATTACTACTCATGGTTTTGATAGTGCATGAAAATAAGGTATACAACATCTGAATATTTAAAAATTATAATTAATAAAATAATTATACTCGATTCCACGCACTCGATTGCATTTGATTTTATTTATATGTATAGCTAGTCAATGGCAGCGATACTTACAATGTAAAGTATTATATCGTAGATGTGGTAAGAAAACATAAAGATATATAACAACGCTGACTGAAGAACAGATTACATATGGCAAGAACAGAAGATAAAGTTGTTATCTCTCTGCACAAACTATCATTAACGGAGAAGGGCACAGAAAAACATTGTGGACAACATACAACAGTCTCCCCCACAAGCACATATACTATGGCCACCGTTTTCTTTAGCGCCGCTTAACTCATGAAGAATTACACGGGGGAGATTCATGAATGGCCAGCCTGATGAACGTAATTGTAAGCCATATATCCGAAAAGTCACCTCCAAACATTAAACTCGCGCACAGTCATCGCAATAATGTCACCCATTAAATTCATAAAATTTGCAATACATCAAAAGAGCAACTGAACAAGAAACGGAATGAATTCGTATTTGCCGCCACAAGCCGCATTCATCCTACTCGCACCCGGCACGCATTTCTTTTCCCTCTCCATAGATGGCGTTGGAGGCGAATCCCGAGACTACAGCTGACTTCAAACAGGTAGAACCACGTAATTATATAAAGATGGGTGCTCAGCATTTGCTTGTTGACAATAACACTCCCGCCACAGCAACAGCAAGCGTCCAACCCCCGCTGCTGGTTTCAACGCCCGCCGGATCACCATAAATAAGACGATAGCCATGAACCACAATAAAGTAAGGTTTCCCTAGTCTTCTAGTCGAGAGGAGTATGTAAGGCACATTTCAGACCCTGTCTAAAAAAGACCCGTCACCCTCCTACGCGTACCTGCGGGCTGCGGCAAGACCTGAAAATAGTGGGTCTTCACGCCTCGCCTCGCAAAATCCATTATGAGAGTGACAATAAGAGAGGAAGAGAGTAAAAGAGGAAGAGAGAGGGTTGAGTCGGCGAGGCGAGGACCTGGCCCCGTGCAGTGGTGCCGCTGACGATCAGGTTGCACGGGTGTCCCCAACCGCGGTGTTCCTAGTCTGCCTCTCTTTCTCTCTCTAAGTACCGCCAACTTAACTTTAACTTACTCTGTTTCAGCGCCTCTGCTATCGTGCTTGCGTGACAGCTAATTAGGGACAGCATTTAGACGCCGGATTAAGCTCGCCTTTCGCCCCTGCTTGGTAATGAAGACAAATTTGTCAAATTCAATCAGCTCGGAACGCCGTCACGTGCGAGTCGCATATGTTAATAGCCCCGCCCACGCATCAGTAGTCGCATACTTCCCTTTCAGAACGCTGGGCTCCGGGTACAATCACACCCAGCTCTTTTAATCCCCTCGACACAACCTCGTATAACCTGAGAGAACAGAGGACGCCACGCCCTCGACGCCATACCGGGAGACACCGGCACCACTAAACATCGTTATCGTCTAGTTATTGGACTCTTTATCAAACCCTTAAATGGTAGCGATGGCAAAAACAACGCCCGGAAAAATGGATTCCCCAGGAGCCCTCCTCGTGCACTGGCGCCCAGACATGTCCACAGAACAGTGACTCAAAAGCGCGCGCGCGCACACACGCGCACACACACACACACACACACACACACACACACACACACACACACACACACACACACGCGCGCGCGCGCAAGCGCACTCAAGCACGCTCACACGCAGATTCACAGCGATATTGCGAGCCTTTCTAACGAGCCGAAGCTAACGACCAGACCTTAACGACTATTTAACCGGGTCATGATCATTTGCAGCCACATTAGCCCGGTCGCGCCTCGAGGAGGAAAAGAGTCGCCATCCCTATGCAATGGGTTTGTCGACCAGCTGATGTATGCAAAATAAGGGAAAAGGGGAGAGGAGAAAGAGTGAGAGAGGGGGAGAGGAGAAAGAGTGAGAGAGGGGGAGAGGAGAAAGATAGAGAGGGGGAGAGGAGAAAGAGAGAGAGA
>NC_061833.1:13137271-13139771 GCF_019202785.1 Penaeus chinensis
CCTTTCCTTTTCCCTTTCTCCTCTCCTTCTTCCTCTCCTCCAGAGACAACGAGGCAGACAGACAGACAAACATCTGGCAAACAGACATCCGGAGTGCTACGACCCTCGTGAACTTCCACTCTCGATTTCTAACGATCGAGTGCGTGGAATAATAGGCAGAGTGTCTGTGCATAAGATGGCGATGGCGAGAGGAAGTTAGCGTGGATCTTTTCCTTCATGCGGGAAAAACACGCGAAGTAACAATGTAGTCATGCTTTTCCGTTAGACTATAATGATATGAAACGAATTGTTTTTTAAGAGGAAAATGCCATAAGTAAATCAGCTATAACATATATAAATGGCATACAGATAGATTCACACACACACACACACACACACACACACACACACACACACACACACACACACACACACACACACACACACACGAAAGCAAAAAGACAAAACAAAAATATTTTGTCTAAGATCTTCGAGTCGTTTATCTTTAAAATGTGATTCATATTTTTTTTTTTTTTTTTCAATCCTTAAATGTAATGTTCTCCTTCAAGTGAATTGGAATGTGAATGAGCGGGGGTGGGGGTGAAGGAGAAAGGGTGAGGGCGTGGGTGGAAGGGAGGGAGGGAGGGAGAGGGGAGGATATACATACTATATATATATATATATATATAGAGAGAGAGAGAGAGAGAGAGAGAGAGAGAGAGAGAGAGAGAGAGAGAGAGAGAGAGAGAGAGAGAGAGAGAGAGAGAGAGCACACAGAGAGGTACAGACATAGACACAGACACAGGGACAGAAAGAAAGAAACCGTAAGAAGAAACCGGGGACCGAGGAGACCAACCGACGCCAGCAAGACCCGCGGGAGGACGGGGTTGGCGGAGGGGACCCCAAGCACACGGCAAGTAAAGATGCCAAGGTTAGCTCCCGGTGCCTAGACAGCGACAGTGGGCTAGTGTTGGAAGCGTCGGAAGGCGTGGAGGCACCGGCCAGGGCACCTTTACTCCCCGCCACGCCACTCTATCTTATCAGCGCCAAAGCCTTTCGACCGTCGAGCAACATTTCCAGATTGCATAGCGACGCCGAGTCCTCCAAGTGGCTTTAATCTACGACGGGAGAGGAAAAAGGGATTTGCGTGCCGCGGATCTGACTGTCGGTGGCGCAGTGCTCGAGTGAAGGGATAGGACGATGATGACGGGAGGTTCATGACGGTGATGGTAACGATGATCATTACTGAGAGTGATAATGATGATTCATGGTGATGATGACTGATGATCATTCATGGTGATGACTGATGGTGATTAATGGTGATAATGATGACTGGTGGTGGTGATTAACGTTAATGGTAATAGTGATGGTGACGTTGACGATGATTGATGATAATGGTAATAGTGAATGAGAGCGAGAGTGGGTGACGACAGCTCGCGCGTCGTCTCGGGCCCCCGACTACCCACGTCATCATGACAAGCACTCGCGCAATTGCAAGGTCTCTCGTACGGCGTATGTCGAAAGCATTAATAGAGGAGAAAACATGATAATGACAAAAAACAACGTAATGGAAGATACAGCGGTGATCATGATGATGGAGATAAAATGATGCTATATAATAAAAACAAGATATTGTCATAATATAAGAATTTGCAGTGATGTACACAATGAATTCACAATGATAATAACAACACTAAAAACAGTAACAACAATAAAACCATAAATCTCACTCTCAGCGACAAAAAGAAAAGAAAAAAGAAAACACTCTCCGACCCCCACCCTCATCCCACCCTTGCCCCCACCCAAAATAGAAAGAGTTACGCCCCCCCCCCCCCCTCATCTTAGCGACCCTTCCCCTCTCCCCATCCGTCGCCCCCGACCAGAAGCTGATCAATCACCCTCCCTGCATTAAGAGTGGTTTCCCTTGATGGTCGTGGTGCACATCGCGGACACTTGCTTCGCTGGATTCGATTTTTTGTTTTTTTGTTTGTATTATTTTTTTTGTTTCTTTATTTCTTGCGATACTTGTGTGCAAATTTATTTGACGATGTAATCTCTTCGTTTTTTTTTTTCTCTTTCTTTCTTTCTTTCTTTTTTCCTTCCTCTCGCCCTCTTTCTATCCTCCCCCCTCCCCCTCTCCCCTTCCCCTTCCCTCTCTCCCTCCTTCCCCCTCCCTCTTCTCTTCTTCCCTCCCCTTCCCTCTCTCCCTCTCTCCTTCCTCCTTCTCTCCCTCCTACCTCCTTCCTCTCCTTCTCCCCCTCCCTCTCTCTTACCTCCTTCTCCCCCTCCCCCAACCTCTCTCCTCCCCCTCCCTCTCTCCTCCCCCTCCCTCTCTCCTCCCCCTCCCTCTCCCTCTCTCCTATCTCCTCCCCCACCCTCTCTCCCTCCTTCCCCCTCCCTCTCTCCTATCTCCTCCCCCACTCTCTCTCCCTCCTTCCCCTTTCATCCCTCCCTCTCCCCCATTCTCCCTCCCTCATTCCTGGAGACCGAGGCCACGCAGTCAAATCCAATCGGATGTCAT
>NC_061833.1:13157271-13159771 GCF_019202785.1 Penaeus chinensis
TGCTTCGTTTCTGCTTGCGGCCTTTCTTTCTGCTTTCCGCTCTCGTGCATTTGGTTTGCTTCCCTCACCGGATTGTTGTTTCCCACGGGACTTCTGCCGCCAGTCCGCTTAACACAGTCCGCATTCACGCTCAAGGCCTCCTCCGTGCGCCTGATCACGCGTGGCGCTCGATGTTCCAGTCCGCGAGTTCCAAAATTCGATGACGTCTCGGACTCTCGATAACGAGCCGGAAGTAGCGCGTTTGTTTTCCGGGGGAGTTCCCTGTGATTTAGCGTCTCCGTCGGAATTCGTATGACGAGAATCGCCATCCCTGCCTGGACGCCGTGCAGCGCTGGAATGTCCCTCCGCGGAGGGCGTACTCGGCATACTCCTGAAGGGCACAGAAGCGTGCTTGAGAAGACTTCTGAGCGATAGGTCGTCTCGCTTGTGGTTGTTGTAAACAGGCGCCTGCTTCGGCGAATGTATCCTAAAAGTGCCTGCTTGCGCGGTCAGAGAGGAAGGCTTAGCCGTCGAACTGTCCTCTACATATTCGCAGCGTTTGGACACATGACTCTCGGAGGACATAGCCGCCCGCAGGTTATTCATCCTGGGACTCTCTGGGAAAGACAGCTGGCGTAGGGCCGTCAGCGACCGTTCACCGTCAGGCTGAGGGTGCCCATAACTCATCCTTTCGCCTGAAGCATGTCCCCTCTCGCCGTAATTCCCTTCAACCTTATGTTTACTAACCTCAACACATAAATTATTTCTTACGCAACTTCCTTCAGAATTCATTGAACTCACAGCAGGAAAATTTAATGTTTCGATCCCCATGTGGGGTTTACGAGGAGTTATGTCAGAGAAAACACATTTCGAAACCCTTAAGTGATCCTCAGAAGCGTCTTCAAGAGCGAGCGCAATCAGGTCTTTTTCCGAAGCATTCCTCTGCGAATCATTTGAAGACAAACAAGGCAGAAGCAGCGGAAGAGGACCTTCTAACTGCCGTGGTTCTTTGTAGTTCCCTGGTATGTCCTTGGTCCAGGTGGGTGATGCTAGCGGAGGCATCTTCGTTTTCTTTCCTTCCTCTTTCTGTAGCATCTTAGAGGCATTAGGATTCCACACGGGAATTTTCGACTTTGCTCTCTGCTTTCCATCCTGGACACTTACTTTACCTTTACCAATCTCCGTATCTTTGACCAACTCATGACCTTGATTTGACTTCGGTATCAGTACTTCTGAAGCTTGAAGCTCGCTCGGCAGATCCGCTACCTCGCTGACCTGTGGCATTCGTGACCTCAGAGAGAGGCCAAGATGCGTTGTTAGCGATAAAAAGTTAATAGCTTCAACCGGCGACGATGGGAAGCTACGAGCCTCAGAACAACTCGGAGGCACCCTCGGAGGCACACTCGGAAGCACTGGTGATCCCGGCGAGGCGTGCAGTGGCACGGCGTTTAGGGGAGGTGCGCCCGGCAGCTCTGGCGATTGCCGAGGGCTACAAAATAAAAATGGGCTAGTAAATGGCTGTGGTGAATCAACAATTAGTTCTGGAGACTGAGGAAGGCTGAAAACCATTTCTGTTGCATGGATTGGGCTAGTAATTAATGCTGGTGATTCTGGAAGACTTGTAGGCAGCTCTATTGAGTCCGGTGGGCTAGCATGTAGCTCTAAAGAATCTGGAGGGTTAATCACTAGCTCCGGTGGCTGGGGAGAAAGAGATTCTGGAGGACTAGTCAGTAGCTCCAATGACTCTGGTGGGCTAGCAAGTAGCACAAATCCTTCTGGAGGACTATAAATTACCTCTGGCGAATGTGGATGTGACACCGGAGGACTAACAAGCTCCTCCAGTGACTCTGGGGGACTATAAACTAGCTCTAGTGACCTTGGGGGGCTAGCATGTAGCTGCAATGACTTCACAAGACCATTGCCTAGCTCTGGCGTTCTTGAGCAGAAAGACTCTGGAGGGCTAGCAAGTAGCTCTAGTGGCTGTAGAGGGCTACTATAAACTAGTTCTAGTGACCCTTGCTGGCGTAATTTTGGAAGGCTAATAAGTGGCTTTTGTGATTCTAAAGGAACATACGTTTGCTCTAGTAAATATGGATTGCTTGCAAATGTCTCTGAAAACTTCAGAGGACTGGTAAGCATCTCCAAAGAGCGTGGAGGGGAAGGCACTGGCCCAGAACTCGTAATTGACTCAAATGACTGTGGGGGGGTAACAGGCGGCAGCAGTGACTGTGGAGGTAGCACTAAAGAAACTGGTGGACTTGCAGAACACAATGTGATGTTATCTGATACCGTTTGTGGCATACTCCCTGGAGACTCTGGGCTATCAGGTAGTAATGATGATGCTGGCAAATCATCAGCCAGTTCTGACGTTGTTCTATTATCATTCAAAGGTAATGATGACACTTTAGGTGACCCTGGAGGAGTAGCAGTAGCTTTCGCGCCACTGGGGGACACACTTCGATCTAGACTATCGTATAGGCTCTGTGTGTCTGAGAGCGAAGGGAGGAGGAGGACAACCGAC
>NC_061833.1:13167271-13169771 GCF_019202785.1 Penaeus chinensis
CAAGGAGAGCAGGGAGAGCAGGGAGAGCAGGGAGAGCAGGGAGAGCAGGGAGAGCAGGGAGAGCAGGGAGAGCAGGGAGAGCAAGGAGAGCAGGGAGAGCAAGGAGAGCAGGGAGAGCAGGGATAGCAGGGAGAGCAGGGAGAGCAAGGAGAGCAGGGAGAGCAGGGAGAGCAGGGAGAGCAGGGAGAGCAAGGAGAGCAGGAGAGCAAGGAGAGCAGGGAGAGCAGGGATAGCAGCAGGGAGAGCAGGGAGAGCAGGGAGAGCAGGGAGAGCAGGGAGAGCAGGGAGAGCAGGGAGAGCAGGGAGAGCAAGGAGAGCAAGGAGAGCAGGGAGAGCAGGGAGAGCAGGGAGAGCAAGGAGAGCAGGGAGAGCAGGGAGAGCAGGGAGAGCAAGGAGAGCAGGGAGAGCAGGGAGAGCAGGGAGAGCAGGGAGAGCAGGGAGAGCAGGGAGAGCAGGGAGAGCAGGAGAGCAGGGAGAGCAGGGAGAGCAAGGAGAGCAAGGAGAGCAGGGAGAGCAGGGAGAGCAGGGAGAGCAGGGAGAGCAGGGAGAGCAGGGAGAGCAGGGAGAGCAAGGAGAGCAGGGAGAGCAGGGAGAGCAGGGAGAGCAGGGAGAGCAGGGAGAGCAGGGAGAGCAGGGATAGCAGGGAGAGCAGGGAGAGCAAGGAGAGCAGGGAGAGCAGGGAGAGCAGGGAGAGCAAGGAGAGCAGGGAGAGCAGGGAGAGCAGGGAGAGCAGGGAGAGCAGGGAGAGCAGGGAGAGCAGGGAGAGCAAGGAGAGCAGGGAGAGCAGGGAGAGCAGGGAGAGCAGGGATAGCAGGGAGAGCAGGGAGAGCAGGGAGAGCAGGGAGAGCAGGGAGAGCAGGGAGAGCAGGGATAGCAGGGAGAGCAGGGAGAGCAAGGAGAGCAGGGAGAGCAGGGAGAGCAGGAGAGCAGGGAGAGCAGGGAGAGCAGGGATAGCAGGGAGAGCAGGGAGAGCAAGGAGAGCAGGGAGAGCAGGGAGAGCAGGGAGAGCAGGGAGAGCAGGGAGAGCAGGGAGAGCAGGGAGAGCAGGGAGAGCAGGGAGAGCAAGGAGAGCAGGGAGAGCAGGGAGAGCAGGGAGAGCAGGGAGAGCAGGGAGAGCAAGGAGAGCAGGGAGAGCAGGGAGAGCAGGGAGAGCAGGGAGAGCAAGGAGAGCAGGGAGAGCAGGGAGAGCAGGGAGAGCAAGGAGAGCAGGGAGAGCAGGGAGAGCAGGGAGAGCAGGGAGAGCAGGGAGAGCAGGGAGAGCAAGGAGAGCAGGGAGAGCAGGGAGAGCAGGGAGAGCAGGGAGAGCAGGGAGAGCAGGGAGAGCAGGGAGAGCAGGGATAGCAGGGAGAGCAGGGAGAGCAAGGAGAGCAGGGAGAGCAAGGAGAGCAGGGAGAGCAGGGATAGCAGGGAGAGCAGGGAGAGCAAGGAGAGCAGGGAGAGCAGGGAGAGCAGGGAGAGCAGGGAGAGCAGGGAGAGCAGGGATAGCAGGGAGAGCAGGGAGAGCAAGGAGAGCAGGGAGAGCAGGGAGAGCAGGGAGAGCAGGGAGAGCAGGGAGAGCAGGGAGAGCAGGGAGAGCAGGGAGAGCAGGGAGAGCAAGGAGAGCAGGGAGAGCAGGGAGAGCAGGGAGAGCAGGGAGAGCAGGGAGAGCAGGGGGCTGAGGGAAAGGGGCGGAATGCTCTTCCATGACCCCCCCCCCCACACACACACACATGATCCGTTATTCGCCTACACCGCAAACTCTATTCTTTACTGTGCTTTACCATCGCGTCCAGATGCGACGGCGGCGTTTCGGTGGAATTTGGTTACGAGAGTGCGTTGCTTTTTGCGTGTGAATGTGCGTGAATGTGTGTGTGTGTGTGTGTGTGTGTGTGTGTGTGTGTGTGTGTGTGTGTGTGTGTGTGTGTGTGTGTGTGTGTGTGTGTGTGTGTGTATGTGTGTGTGTGGTTGTGTATGTATGTATGTGTGTGTGTGTGTGTGTGTGTGTGTGTGTGTGTGTGTGTGTGTGTATGTGTGTGTGTGGTTGTGTATGTATGTATGTGTGTGTGTGTGTGTGTGGGTGTGTGTGTGTGTGTGTGTGTGTATGTGTGTGTGTATGTATGTATGTATGTATGTATGTATGTATGTATGTATGCATGTATGTATGTATGTATGTATGTATGTATGTATGTATGTATGTATGTATGTATGTATGTATGTATGTATGCATGTATGCATGTATGTATGCATGCATGTATGTATGCATGTATGCATGTATGCATGTATGTATGCATGTATGCATGTATGTATGCATGTATGCATGTATGTATGCATGTATGCTTGTATGTATGTATGTATGTATGTATGCATGTATGTATGCATGTAGTATGCATGTATTTATGCATGTATGCATGTATGCATGTAGTATGCATGCATGTATGTGAATGTATGTAAATATGTGTATGTGTATTTATATATGCGTGCATGCATAGACCTATATGTATGTATACAGTATATGCAAGTA
>NC_061833.1:13174771-13177271 GCF_019202785.1 Penaeus chinensis
GAGAGGTAAAGGGGGAGGGGAGGGGAGGGGGAGAAGAAGAAGGAGGCGGAGGGAGAGAGGGAAAGGGAGGAGGCGGAGGGAGAGAGGGAAAGGGAGGAGACGGAGGGAGAGAGGGAGAGTGAGGCGGAGAGAGAGAGAGAGAGAGGTAGAAGGAGACGGAGGGGCAGGGGGGAGAGGGAGAGGGAGAGGGGGAGGGGGGAGGGGGAAGAGGGAGGGAAGGAAAGAGGGGGAGGGAGGGAGGGATTGGGGAAGACGGAGGGAGAGTGGGGGAGAGGGAGAAAGAAAGTGGGAGAGGAAGAGGAAAAGAGAAGAGGGAGATAGAAAGAGCAGGAGAGCCTCCGTACCCCTGAACTCACCCCACCTAATTCTTCCTCTTCCTCCTACCCCTCCCCCTCACACACACAAAACAAAGCAAAATAGACGGCCTGTCTTTCGCACTCCCCTGCGGGCGGATCCTACCGTCTCGCTCAGCTGACAAACAAGAACCGAGGCGAGGCTGACTCAGCTGCAGATTGTGTGAAAGCAGACCAATACGGAGAAAGCAACACCACAAGAGGTCACAATAAAGGAGGAAGAGAGAGAGAAAGAGAGAGAAGTAGAAACGAGAGTACTGAATACGAGCTTTGTTGAAGCCATATTGGACATGAAGGATTGAGCCAGATTGACGCATGTTGATGCTGAAGCCAAATTGCACCCAACTGATACTGAAACCAAATTGATACGTGTGATGTTGATGTCAAATTGGACATGTGTGATGTTGAAACTAAACTGGACACGAATGAGACGTAGGACGTTGAAGCCAAATTGACACATGTGATGTTGAAACCAAATTGGACACGTGTGATGTAAAGGGAAAAAAACGAGTAATGCTAAAGCCTAACCGTACCCTAATAATTAAAGCCACCGAAGATACAACGTGGTACATTCTGAGCAACGACAGAATGTACAACGACATAACCTGTACCCTGTCTGTTCGATACTGCCTGGAGTGCGTGACCAAACCTAATGCGATGACCCTTGTCTATAATAATACAAAGGTACGAAATATTTTTGGAATTCGTCGAAAAAGGAGGAAGAACAAAAAGGAGAGAAGCGTGAATTAGAAGGAGGAGGAGGAGGAGGAGGAGGAGGAGGAGGAGGAGGAGGAGGAAGCAGTAGCAAAAGATAAATAAAGCAAACCAAGGAAGGAAAAGGGAGGCAGAAGAGGAAGAAGACAAGGAAAAGGAAGTAGTAATGGTATTAGCAGTAGTAGGAGGTGAAATAGAGTAAGAGATAAAAACGGTAAAAAGAAGAGTACCAGCGCGCGCGCACACGCACACGCACACGCACACGCACACGCACACGCACACACACGCGGGACGGGCTCCGAGGTGAAAACGCAACTGTAGTTCCTTCTATATTTCACTTTAACCGGATGATGACGCTGATCAAGCAGCTGCAACACGATAATATGGGACAAGTTGAGCGTATCTTCGCGTGCAACGGTTCCCCCTCGCCGTCGCGCGAACTACTGTCTCCTACGTCTTATTCTGATGGGGGGAACTCTTCCTTGCTTATTTAGTCCCTTTGCATGGCGTTTTTTTTTTTTTTTTCCTTCGCTTGATATTGTTTTATTTAATTTATTTGTCCCTGTGCTTGGAGTTTCTTTTTTTCCCAATTCGTTTAACAATGCAATCTCTCCTTTATCCTTCTCTTTGCATGGAGTTTTATCGTTTCTGCCCCTTCATCTGACAACGTCATCTGCCTTTGACCTTTTCCTGTGTATACACGATGCTTTATCATTGATTTCCTTCATATGACATACACGGTACATAATCATTTTTTTCTATCTGATGAACGATATCTCTGACGCACAAACTACGTAAAGTCATCTACGTCCCTGGAGGATGAGACTCGTTACCACGGGCGAGAGATACACCAAAGGATGGGAGGATGCGGGTGCTCCCTGTCCTTACAGGATACTGCCGTGCGGAAGCGTTCCAACGTCCCTTTCCTACCGCTTATTCACACCTATTTTTCACTTTCTTTCATTATTGGGCTGATCATTCTCGATTTTTTTATCTCTCCTCTGATCTAACCCGTTATTCCTTCAACATCCTCTTCCTAATTTTTCTCTCAATTTCTTTTCCTTTATCGAAATATTCTTATCAACTCCCCGTTCTAACCCGTTCGTCCTTCCATTTCCTCGTCCTTCCACTTATTCTATAATTTTTTACTCACTTTCTACATCCCTCATTCTCTTCCTTTATCCTCTTCTTTCATCTACTCTCCGTTCTGCCCCGTTCGTCGTACCTGAGCCCCGTTACGCCCTTTTCCCCTTAAAAATAGGCGAATTCTAACCCTTCCAGCACCTAGTTCCGCTTGAGGCCACCGACGAACAATTCAGGAGCGTCACGGAGCCATCCCCGCAAATCAAAGGCACACGTAAACAACCACTACCTCTAAACGAGTCAAAAGATCGAAATTAAATCCACCTGACCTCTCCCCCTTCCCTCCTTGC
>NC_061833.1:13179771-13182271 GCF_019202785.1 Penaeus chinensis
AACCCAGCCCAACACTTCCCCCCACCAACCTCCTCCTCCCCCACCCCCTCATCCCGTCCATCCACCACGGGTAATTAGCACCCCAACACACCGTTTGGGGTCGCACTCCGCCCCGCCACCCCCAGCCACTCAAACCCGTCACTCGCAGCTGTCACTCATCCCGGAGCAGAGTACCGATCTCAGCACATAGTCGGCATGACCTGGGATTTACGACTTCCTGCTTGCCTGCTTGCTGACTGCCGTGACGCCTGCTCGCCTGATTGCATTCCTCTGAGCAAGCACGGCTGTGATTGACCGGTGGCGGGGGAGGGTAGGATCGGGGGAGAGTGAGGATGAGGGGAGGGTAGAAGGGGGCGGGGGCATGTAGGAAAATGAGTGTGAGAGAACGCGTATGAGTGTCTATCTGGGTATCCGGGTGTGCGTACATGCGTGCGTGCGTCTATGTTCGTAAGAATATATCTGCGAGTAGAGCGTGTGTATGTAGGTAAATGTATTTTTGTGTACGTACATACGTTTGTCTCTGTACATATGAAATCGTATATGTTTGTGCACACGTGTACTTCTGCATGTTCATATATCCCTATGTTTTGTATGACTGTGTTACATAAGTAAACGATTCTCCTTAACATCTGTTGCTTTATCACCGAGCGAATGAGCAGGTCAGCATTCAAGACCATATGAGTGAATGTATAGTTACACGGGTATAACCGAGAAGGGAAAAAAAAAACAAGCGCGAGCAAGTGCTTGCGTTTTTGCCCCGACAGGCTTGTGTGTATGTGTGTGTGCGTTCGTGTGAACATACGAACACAAGCGTGCATGCGTGGGACCCTCCGTGTTTCCTAGTTGCATTCTCGCGTGCATCCAGCTGCATAACTGACAGTCGGTACCAGGTCTTTCCCGCGACCACAACAGAAAACATATCACAGTGATGGTTATTAAAAAACATGAACTTGAGGAGAACAGTTGCTTAAATACACATTGTAACGGCGGTGATATCATCAATTCCACGGCTCTTACTCTTTTACGTTTTATATTAAAAAACAAGCTCACGTGGCTTCTGGTTTTCAGTCACGAAGGAAAAGCTTGTGATAATTCCTCAAGATTTTTAAATAAATCCTCATGATGCAAGATAAAGCCCATGCTTCTTTGATTTACTCCCATCATTCTAAGATAAAGCCCATGGCTTCAAGATAACCCCTACGTTTCTTTGATCAATCTCCTTTATTCTTTGATAAATTCCCTGGATTCTATAATAAGCCCTCGTGGTTCTATGCTAACCACCATGGTTCTATGATAAACCCCATGATTCGTTAATAAATCCTCACGACTCTATAACAAACCCTCGATTCTTTTACAAATCACATGATGCCATGATAAATATCCATGATCCTATGATAAATTCTCATTAGCCTACTCTACGATACGTCCTCATGATTCTATTATAAACCTCACGGTTCTACAATAAATTCCCACGATTGGTGGCTCCCGGGCCTCGAGTCTCTCCTTGGAACCCGCCACGACGCTCGGCCTTCGGCAGCCACGAAGGCGAATGAGCACGCCAAAGGCTCTCTGATGGACTCCACCGAAATGGCTTCCCTTTATTGGATACATCAGGCCTCCGGTGCTTAAAATCGCGTTTGTATGTGATCCGTAAAGAGGAGGCGGAAGTTCCTTTATCAAATTTCCCACCTGGAGTTCCTTTATCAAACTTCCCACCTGGAGTTCCTTTATCAAACTTCCCACCTGGAGTTCCTTTATCAAACTTCCCACCTGGAGTTCCTTTATCAAACTTCCCACTTCAAGTTCCTTTATCAAACTTCCCACTTCAAGTTCCTTTATCAAACTTCCCACTTCAAGTTCCTTTATCAAACTTCCCACTTCAAGTTCCTTTATCAAACTTCCCACTTCAAGTTCCTTTATCAAACTTCCCACTTCAAGTTCCTTTATCAAACTTCCCACTTCAAGTTCCTTTATCAAACTTCCCACTTCAAGTTCCTTTATCAAACTTCCCACTTCAAGTTCCTTTATCAAACTTCCTATCAGAAGTTCTATATATCAAACTTTTGACTTAAAGTTTATTTATACCACCTTATATAAAACCCCTATTAATCTTCACACCTGGCGTTCATTTATTAATCTTTCCACCTGTAGTTCTTTTTTTATTAAATTTCCCATATGGAAGTCCCTTTACTGTATTTTTCTACCTGGAATTCCACCATTCTGCTTTCCTCTTGAAGTTCCTTAGCTCAACTCTCCACATGAAACTTATTCTTCTTTCAACTGAAAAGTTCCCTTCCTCTACTTTCCTCTTGAACCTCCTCGACTGTACTTTCCGCTTTAATCGAACTATGCATCTGGCTTCAAACCAAACCTTTTTTTTTATCAGTTCACTGCGCTGTATTTGCACGTTGTAACCCCAACACCCTCCTCCTCTTAGCATCGTTAACCATCCCAAAAGAGCAAGAGTCGTGAGGAGCAGTTCATGGCCCTTAAAGAAATT
>NC_061833.1:13187271-13199771 GCF_019202785.1 Penaeus chinensis
CCATTTTCTTATGTTGGTCTCTTTTTCACAATGATGATAATAGTAATAGTAATAGTAATACTAATTGTAATAACAATAATAATAATAATAATAAGAAGAAGAAGAATAACAATAACAACAATAACAACATCAACAATAATAATAATAATAATAATAATAATAATAATAATAATAATAATAATAATAATAATAACAATAACAATAACAAAAATACCTTTAATACTACACAAACAAACAAACGAATAAATAAACTACTCTGACAGCCAGCCAGTTCCAAAATCCCCCCCCCCCCCCCCCGACGGCCTCTGCAGGATTCGCCCAACTGAGTCATCAATGTCTATGTATTTAAATGCGTCTCACCTAAAACAAATTAAAAATGAAATCGACAAATACATATATCACTATGTTCGCAATACATTTTTAAAATATATGATAATGATCAAAGACGAACATCATGATGATTAGAGATGATTAGTGATAATTATAAGGATAATTATGATGATGATGATGATGATGATGATGATGAAGATGGTAAAGATATTTAGTAATCGCGAAAGGCAGAGAATGCAGCTTCGGTGTGCCTGATCCCCTTTACATGCAGCTGCAGGATGCCTCTTGCACAGTGCACCATTCCAACCGGCCCTCCCCTTCTCTCTCTCTCTCTCTCTCTCTCTCTCTCTCTCTCTCTCTCTCTCTCTCTCTCTCTCTCTCTCTCTCTCTCTCTCTCTCTCTCTCTTCCTTTCATTATCTCACCCTCGATTTCCCTCTTCTCCTTCCTCCTTTTCTCCCCTTCCCTCTTTATCACTCTCACCCTTTCTTACTCTCACTCTCTCCTTCTCCCTCCCTCCTTCCCTCCCCTTCCCTCTCCCAATCCCCTCACCTTCTTTTTTTTTCTCACTCTCTCTCAATCCCTTCTTTCCTCCCCTCCCCCTTCTCTCACCCCCACCCTCTCCCTCTCTTTCCCTCACTCTCTCCTTCTCCCTCCCTTCCCCCTTCCTTCTACCCCCCCCCCCCCACACCCACAAACACACACTTCCTCCCCAATCAACTAATGCTTCCCCCCGCGGCTTAGCTCAGGAGAAACAGCGGAGAATGAGGAAAAAGAGAAAATAATGTTTTTAACAAAAATAAAACATGGCCAGAACAAAAACAGAGAAAAGAAAAAATAATAAAAACGAAAAAAAACACAAGCTGGAGAAGGAAAGAGAAAATGAGAATATAGAGAGAATAAAAAAGAGAAAATAAAAGAGAAAAAATATTTAAGAAAGAAAACAGAAATAAGAGAAAAAAAATATATACAAAAAAGAAAGGGTGGAGAGTGGTGAAAAAAAAGATAATAATGTTAAAAAAAGAGCAGAAGACGGAAAGAGAAAAATAGAAAATAGAGAAAAAACGGAGAAAATAGAAAATAAAAACGAGAAAATAATCACGAGCTGGAGAAGGAAAAAGAATAAGAGAATGTAGAGAGACTTAAAAAAAAGAGAAAATAAAAGAGAAAAAATATTTCAGAGGAAAACAGAAATATGAGAAAAGAAAAGATACAAGAAAAAGAAAAAAGAAGAAAAAAGCAGCGAAGGAGCGCGGAGGGGAAACTACAAGAGAGCGCGAAAAGACTCCACACTGCTAAGAAGATTAAAATGAGCATATAAAATTGAGCAAATCAGAATCAAAATCAAAATGAGCACCAATAAAGGGAACAGAGAAAAAATATATATATAGGAAAGTGGAAGAATGGAGAGATGAAAAAAGGCTAAATGCCAAGGGAAACCCGCTTAAACCTCGTTACGGCGGGCGATAAACCCTGGCATAGACGCGACGGCGAGGCATTCGGCGAGGAAAAACAAACACGCGCGTCACGTGCATTTCCTCACGCACGTTTATACACATATGTACGTCCAGTACTCAGATACAAAACAAATACATATACATCCACATAAAATGCACATGTACACACATACTTGTACAGTAAGCATGCATACAGACAGACAGACACACACACATATGTAAAGTCTATATAAATATATAAGTACTTATATACATTTTGCACATACGCTCGCTCGCTCCCTCTCGCTCTCGCTCTCCCTCTCCCTCTCCCTCTCCCTCTCCCTCTCCCTCTCCCTCTCCCTCTCCCTCTCCCTCTCCCTCTCCCTCTCCCTCTCCCTCTCCCTCTCCCTCTCCCTCTCCCTCTCTCTCTCTCTCTCTCTCTCTCTCTCTCTCACTCTCACGCACGCACGCACGCACGCACACATATAATGAACTACGGCGAAACACGTTGCCAACGGCGCCTGCGCTTATCGCGGGGAACAGATAAGGAGTTTATTTTGGTCTGTTTTTCTGCCTTCTCTGACTTATTTTTACTGTGTGGTATTCTTCGTAGCGTTATCTCTGTAATTTGATTTATCTCTCTTTTTTATCTTTTCTTTTCTTTCTTTCTCTTCTACTTCTTTTTCCTTTTCTCGTCCCCTTCCCCCCTACTCCTCATTCTTTTGTATCTTTTCTCTTTCATTTATTTATTGGTGTTCTTTTATCTCTTCTCCCTTATTCCTCTTTCGTAGTTTTCCCTGGCGCTTTCTTAATCCCCACTCCCTTCTTCCACTAATCCCCTTGTTCCTCATTCCTTCACCCTTTCTCCCTCATCCCTCCTTACCCTTTCTCCCTCATCCCATCCCTCTCCTTCCCCGCTTTGCGCCCCCCCTTCCCCTCCTCTCTTCACACCCTCTTTTACACTCGGACCCCAAACAAACCAAGAACTTTCCTGGTTGTCTTTGTGCACGTCAGAGAACATTCCAGGGAGGGAACCGAGTCGTCTTGGCGTACTAATCCTCCTCGCCTGTGATGAAATTTCACTTACTCTCGTTCTCGTCCTCGCGTTCTCTCTCTCCCTCTCTCGCTCTCCCTCCCTCCCTCTCTCTCTCTCTCTCTCTCTCTCTCTCTCTCTCTCTCTCTCTCTCTCTCTCTCTCTCTCTCTCTCTCTCTCTCTCTCTCTCTGCCTCTCTCTCTCTCTGCCTCTCTCTCTCTCTGCCTCTCTCTCTCTCTGCCTCTCTCTCTCTCTGCCTCTCTCTCTCTCTCTGCCTCTCTCTCTCTCTCTCTGCCTCTCTCTCTCTCTCTCTGCCTCTCTCTCTCTCTCTCTGCCTCTCTCTCTCTCTCTCTGCCTCTCTCTCTCTCTCTCTCTGCCTCTCTCTCTCTCTCTCTGCCTCTCTCTCTCTCTCTCTGCCTCTCTCTCTCTCTCTCTGCCTCTCTCTCTCTCTCTCTCTCTCTCTCTCTCTCTCTCTCTCTCTCTCTCTCTCTCTCTCTCTCTCTCTCTCTCTCTCTCTCTCTCTCTCTCTCTCTCTCTCTCTCTCTCTCTCTCTCTCTCTCTCTGCCTCTCTCTCTCTCTCTGCCTCTCTCTCTCTCTCTGCCTCTCTCTCTCTCTCTGCCTCTCTCTCTCTCTCTGCCTCCCTCTCTCTCTCTGCCTCCCTCTCTCTCTCTGCCTCTCTCTCGCTCTCTCTCTCCCTCTCTCTCTCTGCCTCTCTCTCTCTCTCTCTCTCTCTCTCTCTCTCTCTCTCTCTCTCTCTCTCTCTCTCTCTCTCTCTCTCTCTCTCTCTCTCTCTCTCTTTCTTCCCCCCTCTCTCCCTTTCTCTCTCCCTTTCTCTCTCCCTCTCCCTCTCTCTCGCTCCCATCCTTCATTACTTCCCGCTCTCATCCTCCTTCCGCCATCCCGTGATCTCCGGGTTCAGGTGGCACCGCGAAGCCTCCCTTCCCCCCGCCCACCCGCCTGTGCTTGCGTGCCTCCTCTCCTTCATCCGCTCCTTCGCCCTTCCTCCGCCCGCTCCTTCGCTCGTTCCTTCGCCCGTTCCTCCGCCTGCTCCTTCACCCTTCCTCCGCCCCGCTCCTTGGCCAGCGCATCAAGGACCTAAATCGCCAACTTCCTCTCCTCTAGAAACCGCCTCGACGCCATAACAAGCCATGCGGTAGCAATTTGAGTGAAATTAACACGCGCGAAATTCTTCCTTCTCCCTCTCATCCCTCCCTCTCCCCTCTCTCTTCTTCCCCTTCCCCACCGCCGCTTCCACTCCCCTCTAATCTGGCATGGCACCCTCTCAACACTTGGCACGGTGCCATGACCCCTGTGGCAGTACCCGTCACGCAGATGACGCCCGCACCCGCACAAGTATCGTGAGTCATTCCGACGGTACCGACAGCCCGACAACCGGTTCCGAGGATACCCGACAGCCCAGGGGAGGGGGGGGGGGGCTTCTAAACACGCAATTCCGCCGTGGTATCTTTAGCCTGGGTCGACAGTAAATAGCCTTGGTAATCAGGACCCTGTTCTTGGTGTGACCTGGGCATGGGATACCAATGAAGAATACAACTAGGCCTATATAATACTTTAAGGAATATCACTAGGAATACGATTAGGCCTATAATATCATTAGGAATATGATTAGGCCTCCTACGAGAATATGATCTGGAACATGATTATACAACACAAAAAGAATCACGAATACGATTATACGATACTTATAAGAGCATGATCAGCAATACGATTAAATACTTAAATTATAAGTGATAATAAACGTAAAAGAATATGATCAGGCAATGCAACACCACAGAAGAAAAAGATTATGCAACACCACTGAAAGAGGCGATTATGCAGAGGGCCAGAGCTGTGCATACCGCCCCAACCTCGAGCGCTGAGCCTCACTATTCCGTTAAACATCGTGAGGTTTCAATGGGGTGTCCATTCAGAGCTCACAGTTAGAAGCATAGAGAGAAACACAAACGTGAACAAGTGCCAAGAACAAAATTAAAATGAACAAATAAACAAACCGATTTATCAACTAGTCAAATACATGAATGAATGAAACAATAACATATAACGAAGCCAGTAAACAAATAATTCAATAAACAAGTAAATAAGGAAACAAATAAGCAAATAACTTGTTACAGCATGGATAACTGGATTGTGTTAAGCAGACTCATGTCCCTTAACCCAATAGCGGGAAACCTCACAGTGATCAAACGGCAACTCATCTAGATGCAAGATCAGTCCCTTGCTCACTAGCTAGCTTGCTCGCTCGCTCACTCACTCATTCAGTTATTCCTTCATTCATTCATCCATTCACTTACTCAGTCCCATTAAATAATTCATTTATTCATTATCTATTCATTTATTTACTCATTCACTTATTTAATCACTCACCCACTCACTCAGTAATTCATTTATTCATTCATTCGCTTTCACAGCCACGGACCCTCACCATCACTAAGGATGTCCAACTATTGTGTTAAAATGTTTTCATATAGGCCTACAACCTTTTAGCGGCAAATTATGGTTTCAGTTCTATTAATTTCTTTCAATATTAGAATGAATAGGACAAAAAATATACACATGCATACAGACAGACACAGAGACACATAGTCGCAAACAGGCAAAACAGATTGGAATAAAAAAAAATTTACCCTAAACTACCTCAAGTCCACAATATTAAAGAATACTCTAAATAACAGGAATTACATATGTATACTAATCAAATAACATTAACCCAAGGGGCTATTTGACACTTTTCAAATGTTATTAATGTTTTTATTTTAAGAATCATATAAACGTGAAATTTGATGAAAAAATAATTACTAGTAATGTGAACAGAATAACTAGATAAAGCAATGATTATGATATCAAACAAAAACTGACCAAAAAATTATTTATCAATAAATAAAAACTATAATTTTCTAAATGACTGTTAAGTACATTCAAAGATAAAGATAGACCCACAGACATACCAACCAGCATAAGCACAGATACACAGACACTGTATATATAAACTTTACATACAAACTCAACTTTCTTACTCTCTTTGTTAATCATTGAAAATAACCTTTCTGGCATAAGAATAAGAATGCAGAATTTTCGACAACACATAATAAAAACCATAAACAGTAAGGAAGAGCCAATAAATATGTGAATTAAAAAAATGTAGACTAAATATACAGAAGGGAGATGATTTTGAGAAATCATCAAAAAAAGCTTCAGGTACTCACCACAAGTGTGACACAGTCGGGTGATGCCTTGATTAGTTCAATTATTTCATCGCGTATCTTATTTTCTACACTAATGCCATTGACCTGCAGTAGCCGGTCACCAGGTAGGAGCCCAGTCACATTAGCCCTTCCAATAGCACCTGGCTCAGCAAAGACAATAGTGCGCCTGGTCTCAGAGTTGTCAGGACCTCGCTCCACAACCTGGGCCCTCCTCAGTGAGAAGCCGAAGTCTCCTGCTGGCGACCGAGGAATGGTGAGGGTGCGTGGTGCTGGAGGCTGCGGAGGCACTAGTTCTGGTAGTCTTAGGTCTACAGCAAAGGTCTTGGTGTGATGATGGCCAACACTCTCTCCTACAGGAATAGGACTGGTGGGTGTAGGAGGGGGACTAGCGGGGTCGGGCACCTCAGGGGGCGCATGCTCCACTATGAACTTGGGATGTGGGGGTTGTATGGGGCTCATGAGCTTCTGCGGGGGGCTTCTCGGGCTCACAGGGGCTGACCCATTAGACACTCTACGGGGACTCGTTAAGGACGTGATTGACAGTCTCTGGGCTTCCACTATCCCTTTTTCCTGCAGGAGATTTTCATACATTATTAATTCATTTTGCATAGTGTTTTGAAGCAGGCTAGACTCGTCATCTATGTCCCCTTTGACGCCCTGGTACTCCGTGCCTTCCCCATCGGCACGGCCTTTTAGAATCCCTCTCTTGGGAGGCCTTGGAGGAAGACCAGAGCCAGATCTCAGTGAGATCCCATCGCTGCTCGAGTCACTATGGAGGCTTGAGGCCGATGCCATGGCTTCATAGCGCTCTCTCAGCTCCTGAAAGGTTCCAGCTGAGCTCAAATCCACCTCAGACTGATCATTGCCCAGGCCAGACCTGAACTGTTCCATGTAGTCTGCTGTGATGCCACTCGGCAGTTTGTCCTCCTTCTTCTTCCTGCTCTTCCCAATGAGACTCCGTCGAGCTTCATCTAGTCTCTTGAGCTCATCTAAAGTCAGCGTGGCTCTGTCTTTGGATCGCTTGGCCTCCTTGCGGTCCTTTTTGTCTTTTTTCTTCTTCTTCTCATCCTCCTTGTCCTTGTCTTTCTTCATAAACCCAAACATCTTTCTTGTTTATATTTACAACTCCCTAGAAAAAAGAAATGCTCACATTAATCCTAAGCAATTTCTCTGTAAGTATCAAAGAAAGGCCTCAGTTAGGTGAAGCAAATTATTGGTATTATCTATAATGATATCGAACCTAAACCACCCTTTTTCCTTTGGTCCAACATCAACTCTAATTCCATAATAACAACAGTAATATTAATAATAATTATAATAATAATAATAAAAATAATGATAATAATAATAATAATATCAACAACAACAACAACAGTGATAATGAATGATGATGATATTCTTATAAAAGGTAATAGCTAACCATCATCATCATAATAACAACATAAAAATAAAATAGCAGTAATAATAATCATTATGATAATAATCATAATATAACAATAATAATAATGATAATAATTATTATAATTAAAAAATCAAATCATAAAATAATAATAATAATGATAACATTAATAATAAAAAACAATAAAAAAAAAAAATAATAATAATAATAACTATAATAGACTAACAACAATAACAAAAAACAAAATAACAACAATAATGATATAATAATAGTAATAGTAATAGTAATAATAGTAGTAGTAGTAGTAGTATTTGTAGTAGTAGTAATAGTAATAGTAATAATAATAATAGTAGTAGTAGTAGTAGTAGTAGTAGTAGTAGTAGTAGTAGTAGTAGTAGTAGTAGTAGTAGTAGTAGTAGTAGTAGTAGTAGTAGAAGTAGTAATAGTAGTAGTAATAGTAATAGTAATAGTAATAGTAATAGTAATAGTAATTGTAGTAATAGCAATTGTAGTTACAGTAATAGTAATCTTAAAAATTATAATAACAATAACAATAATAACATCATTAATAATCTTAAAAACTATAATAACAATAACAATAATAATAAATATGACAACGGCAATGATGATGACAGATGATGATGATGATGATGATGATGATGATGATGATGATGATGATGATGATGATGATGATGATGATGATGATGATGATGATGATGATGATGATGATGATGATGATGATGATGATTGATGATGATGATGATGATGATGATTGATGATGATGATGATGATGATGATGATGATGATGATGATATCATTATAATCATTATCATTATTAACAATATCTTTAACAACAAAAACAAAAACAACAAAAATAACAAAAAATATTTATGATAATGATGATAATAATCGCAACAATAATGATAATAAGTTTGAGCATCAAACAAATAAAAAAATGTAATAGCTTAAAAAAAAAAAAAAATGGAAAATAAAAAATATGAAATGGATATCTACACATCTTCAAACTCTCCAGGTTATGATAAGCAACATATCTCTTATCAAAAGCCACTTAAAAAAAATAAAAGCCCCACTGACTCCTAAACATTACCCACAAAATCAGAGAAATACTACCAAATGATTGCATTTCATATCTCATGACTCATCCACCTATTGGTCATCAACATAACTCAAGAGAGTTTATCTCACACACATTAATGTCAGTTACTAAGTGTAGCCCTGTAATTCCTCTACATTATACTAGCATGCAGCTCATATCCAGAAAAGGATAAAGCTGGTAGAAGGTCACTATGTATGACAGCCTTCTCACACCCTCAAATTCACATCTGTCTACTACAGAATTTCATTAAAAATAAAATTAAGTCAATGATAATCTATAATTCAGCAAGCATGCTAACACTACCAATCAACAGATCACTTGTTAATTAACCTTGGTAAATGTAACAGCCATTACTAAAAGAGTAATTGATCTTATCATGTGTGTTTATGATTTAATGATAGCTACTAACAGTAAATTGCTTTCATTTCACTATCTGAAACAGAGAGAGGGAAAGAGAAGGGGGGGGGAGAGAGAGAGAGAGAGAGAGAGAGAGAGAGAGAGAGAGAGAGAGAGAGAGAGAGAGAGAGAGAGAGAGAGAGAGAGAGAGAGAGAGAGAGAGAGAGAGAGAAAGAGAGAGAGAGAGAAAAAAAATGGAGAAAGACAGAGAGAAAAAAAGGGAGCGACAAAAAAGGGGAGAGAGAGAGAGGAAGGAAGAGAGAGAGGAAGGGAGAGAGGGAGGAAGGGAGGACGGGAGAGGGAGGAAGGGAGGAAGGGGAGGGAGGACGGGAGAGGGAGGAAGGGAGGAAGGGAGGAAGGGAGGAAGGGGAGGTAGGAAGGGAAACGGAGAGAGGGAGGAAGGGAAATGGAGAGAGGGAGGAAGGAGAGAGAGAGAGAGAGAGAGAGAGAGAGAGAGAGAGAGAGAGAGAGAGAGAGAGAGAGAGAGAGAGAGAGAGAGAGAGAGAGAGAGAGAGAGAGAGAGAGAGAGAGGGGAAGGGAGGGAGGGGGAGGGAGAAAGAAAGAAAGAAAGAAAGAAAGGGGGAGAGAGAGAGAGAGAGAGAGAGAGAGAGAGAGAGAGAGAGAGAGAGAGAGAGAGAGAGAGAGAGAGAGAGAGAGAGAGAGAGAGAGAGAGAGAGTGAAATTTCTTGTACCAGTTCTTCAAACATTGATATATTTGTATGTAGGGAATACCTAATGTGGTGCCTTGTGCTATCACTTTTAAAAAAATAACTGTACTGCTTTAAAAGGCATACAAAATTTAGAGCAATACTATTACAGCTTAATCCCTACAGCTTCACTTAAAATAGCCTGCACATGTAAATATTAGAATAAAATTACTGAAGTAATGTCTACAAAACATGTAACCTTACCTGCCACTAAATCTGAGATGTAAATAAAATACTATTGATATCAAACCAATGTTTTCTCATTTGAAAAACTCTTTTCTATACGTGTGAGAAATACTGTCAACATGAATTACCTCGTGTGTGACCCTTAATTTTTTTTGTACTAAGAGGCATTCATATCCTTTCATGTCAATCATTTATAAACCAGTAAATCTGTAAATTAACTCTTTCAACACACTATGATATCATTCACCTTAATTATCAGTAGGCCTAATCTATTTATGCTCAACATTTTACACGTGAATATTTCACTTCATCTTTCCAAGGTATTTGATAAAGAATGCAGTGTTCTATAATAATATAATAATAGAGGGAGATGAGATTTTCCCCTAAACTATAATCACTCATTGATTTTCAGAGGAAAAAAAATGAATAAACAAAAGAAAAGTGTGGCACACAAAAACCCATGCCCCTAATTAATCTCTTCCCACATACTTTCATTCTCAAAAATATACATCTCAACTGACATCATTTATATCAATATTTATAAAGCACATAATATGAATTAGCCTGATTTCAAGTTTATGGTCTATAGCCTTTTCTTTATCTTGCACTGGGGTAGCCAGGGACAACTCAGTTGTGTGGGACAATCTATGTGTTATTTGTGGTTATAAGTATAATTTTCTCAAAATGAGACCTATAAGATGAGACCTATAAGATGAGTGTCTCTAAATCACTATTGACATATGTGTTTTGGGAGCCTATTCTAGTTGTATTCATTCTTCACTGAATTAATCACAAGATTTACTAGATTACCATAATGCCCAATATTGACCCAAGTCAATGAAACTCTTAACTGAGAACCCAAATACAGTTCACCGTAACATTCACTGTAACCTTAATCCTTTGTGTCCCTCATGAAATTATTGGTCTAGTCTATTGAAAGGGGAAATTAAAGTTCAAACATAAAAATACAGTCAGCAACATTTTCCAATTCCATCACTTTCGTATCTCGTATTTGAGATCCCCTGATATTTAAACTTTTGCAATCACTACCACCTTTAGTTCAGATAAAAGTAGTCATTTCTGAATACAGTTCATATCGCACAATTCTCTGATTGCTTTCAAGATATAACTGAAGAGTTAAAAATACAGTAACACATTACATGGGATGTTCACTTGCTTCACACCACTTTTCCATGTCTTTCCTCATCAAGAAAATAGCGTATTTTTAATTTCCATACACATTATTTTTTTCTGTTTGTGTTGTATATTAACAGAAAAATGATTGCTTTGGTATTCCTTGCAACTGTCACCATAGAATCATTACACAGATCTTATCAACACCACTACTCACAACGAATGCAATTCTGACACATTTTCCAATCACTTATAAATTTCCAAAAAAATTCATTAAAAATAATAAAATGCTGAAATGTTTCCAATCAGTGTATTTCTCTACACACCACTCATGTCTCTCGTAGTATTTAAACTTAACATATCTCACAGTTCATATCCTCTTCACATCTTTTCCACCTAAATCACGCTTTTAAAAAACCATCCCCCACAGCCATCCCAAACGAACAGAACAACGAAATAAAGAGAAAAAATTAAAAACTCTCTAGTGACCCAAACTTTTATCACGGAAGAAACAAGAGTTCAAGTAACGGCATCATGACATTCACCCTTTATTTCGCCCTTCCTCGCTCATTTCCCACACTGACAACCCCCACCAACCTCGAAAGGGAGACATTAACAGCCTCTCATCTTACCGAAATGATCCCAAGCCCCTCAATTCATCCAGTTTCATTCAAAAAAGGGTGTGGGAGGCTCACAGAGGCTCGCAGACACAAGTGTAAACAAACAGCAATATGGCGACGGACTGACAGGCGAGACTCAGCCGCTGCGCCGCCGAGCGACCGGAGCCGCAGCGTTTGGAATCGGCTCGCCTCCGCTGCCGCCCGTATGGGATGGGGAGGGCAGGGGTGGGAGGGTTGTGGCGGCACGGGAGGGTCAGAGGGAGGAGGGGGAGTACTGTGAGGATTCTGTTCTCTTTTTCGCTTTCTCGCTTTTTCTTTTGATTTCTTTCGCCTTTCTTTTTCTTTTTCTTGTCTGTTCATTTATTTCGCTCTCTCTCTCCCCCCCTCTCTCTCTCTCTCTCTCTCTCTCTCTCTCTCTCTCTCTCTCTCTCTCTCTCTCTCTCTCTCTCTCCCTCTCTCTCTCTCTCTCTCTCTCTCTCTCTCTCTCTCTCTCTCTCTCTACCTCTCTCTCTCTCTCTCTCTCTCTCTCTCTCTCTCTCTCTCTCTCTCTCTCTCTCTCTCTCTCTCTCTCTCTCTCTCTCTCTCTCTCTCTCTCTCTCTCTCTCTCTCTCTCTCTCTCTCTCTCTCTCTCTCTCTCTCTCTCTCTCTCTCTCTCTCTCTCTCTCTCTCTCTCTCTCTCTCTCTCTCTCTCTCTCTCTCTCTCTCTCTCTCTCTTTCCCTCTCTCCATCTCTCTATCTACTTTTTTCTCTATTCCTCCCTCTCTTTCCAACCATTTCTCACGGAGTACTATTTCACCGCGCGGATGGTGTTATATGATATTAAGACAAGAGCTTTATTTTATGGCAGAAGATACTTCCTTCTTATTTTAACGCATGTGTTTTGGCAGGGTGACTGGAGTGGGGAAATGTTACGTTACAAA
>NC_061833.1:13204771-13207271 GCF_019202785.1 Penaeus chinensis
TCCAGATTAACAGATAAGCCAAGGTGTTAGGTATACTTTATAAAGAAAGAAAACCATGAGCCTGTCTTTATTACTGTGTGAAAGTGTATGTCATCAGTGGCAGTCCAGGATAGCTTTACTTAGTATTTGGTACTTGAAATATTGATCTGATCGTCAGTTTGGAAATAATGGTTGAATTCCAAGTATATCCAAATACTTTTTGCATGGTAAGTATTTTACATTTTAGATCTAGATAACCACTGTATGGATTAGAGTTTGTGTTGTAAATTATCAACATTTTCTATACATAAGACAAGTAAATACACATGTTGTCGAGGTTTTTATCCCCTATGTGCAATAGTAATCTGTATATTCTTTACAACGGATACCTCAAGCATAATGCAATGGCTGTTGCTTTAGCTGTGATTTTTTAAACATTAGTCATTTGTGATCTATAAGCAATGGTAATTTTGTAAATGAGGTAATCAGCAATTTTCACTGGAAAAGAAAATAAGAAAACCAATATATTTAAGAATAGATTTTATTTCACTCACAATACCTTTACTTGCATTTTTTTCCTCAGTGAAGAAAACAAAGCCATGGCAACAGGTCTAAAGGTCTACTTCTGTGGCAGCATCCGAGCTGGCCGAGGAGATGTGGAGATCTATGGCCGCATTGTGGAGATGCTCGGAAAGTATGGCACTGTGTTGACACCTTTTGTGGCTGATCCAAATCTGACGAAAGATTCAACTGAAGAAGGTTATTATTTTAAAACTATTTTTTTCTGGTTAAAAAAAGTTATTTATAAAGTTCTTTGTTTAAACATAAGGATTTCGTTTGTGTGAGAAAAAGATATCAGGGGATTTTGATTTTACTTTTGATGGGAACAAACTATTGCCAAACATAGTGAATATATTTTCAGTGAACAGTATAGAAGGCATTATACTGTATTAAAATGTCTCTAGGAAAAATATGTATTTTTATCTTTTCTATTGTAATGTTCTAATAATGTCACTTTTCCACAGGAAAGGCAAAAACTGATAAGGATATCTATGATCGAGATATGAGCTTACTAGAGGAATGCCATGGTAAGAAATGCTCAAAAATTCATGATTTCATTGATTATAAGATTATAAAAGTAATATATAACAGAAGGAGAGGGAAATCATGAGCAATTAAAAGTGAGAGAGAGAGAGAGAGAGAGAGAGAGAGAGAGAGAGAGAGAGAGAGAGAGAGAGAGAGAGAGAGAGAGAGAGAGAGAGAGAGAGAGAGAGAGAGAGAAAAATGAATTTAAGTTTAGAAAACAGAGTAAGCATGTTAGATCCATTAAAAGAGAAGGAGTTAAATGTAAACAAATTAGATATATAATAGAATTTAAATCTGGCTTTCAAGCAGTTTTTTCTTTCCCGTGCAGCAATTGTTGCAGAAGTAACGCAGCCATCACTTGGTGTTGGATTTGAGCTTGGCCGTGGTGTGGCAATGAATAAGAAGATCCTCTGCTTGTATAGACCTCAGCCAGAGAAGAGTAAGTTATTGTGTTTATTGTATTTTGGAGAGGTAGAAGGAGAGAGTAAAGGTTAAGATCACATTTTCTTTGCTTTTCTCTTGTTGTATTTTCCCCAATTTTCTGTACCTTCTCCATTTTCTTATAGCACAGTTTTCTTCTCATGTTTCTTTTCCTATTTTATCTCTTCATTCTTCTGTTTTCTCCTTCTTGTTCTTTTTTTTTCCATTTTCTCCTTTTCCTCATCCTTTTTTTTTTTCATCTCCAGTTCCTTTCATGCCTCTACCATATTTTTTTATGCCTTGAAGGATTTATTTCATTTGCTATTTTTTTGTTATTGTAGTCATGATAATTAATTTTATTATAGATTTATTTTCAGTTTTAGTACCCTGTATTATTGTCATTTTTTTGTATAGTACATATTTCTGCCAATGTTAAAGAAAATGAAGTGATGAATTCTTTTCCAATTTACAGGACTGTCAGCAATGGTCCGAGGGGCAGAGAAGGATGGCTGTTTTACCACTAAGGACTACAAAGAAGAAGACCTCCCTGCTATCTTCGATGATTTCTTCCAGAACTTTGTGCGTCGAGATAGGAAGAACAGCCTTGACTGGAAAAGTTACGAACCAATGTAGATCATATCTAGTAATTTCTGAAAAGGTTAACAAAGTGCTTTCATATCGGTTACTCAAAATTTCTTCAGATGGGACACAGTATTTGATGTACTCTTAATGTACTTCATTATGAGAAAAATGCTATTAAGATGCAGTTCTTTGTTAAAATGTAACAATGTTTAAATCAGAAAATTGTTTTCTGATGTGCATTAGAAATAATGTTAATATTTTGGTAGCACATTTTTTTTGTCAAAATCCACTGTATTGTTAAAGAAAAATAAACATGTAAACTTTAGGAAGTACTTTGATTAGTAATTCTTGACTAGAATTGCAATTCTGATGTAGTTTTATTTGTTGAGAGTATATTGCAATCATAAAAATACTGAAACTGTAAATCAACATT
>NC_061833.1:13209771-13212271 GCF_019202785.1 Penaeus chinensis
ATAGCCTCTTTACCGGCACGGCGGCTCAATTTTCTAAGTAGTGAACTAGTGTGGCGTTCGGCTCGCCGCAGTGCATGCAGCACTTCTCTTCACGTTTGATTGTTGTGATAATCTGCCATGCACAGTGGTAACCTAGGCGCATTCTGTGAAGAATGACTTCGGTACCTCTGTTGATTACTTCAGAGAGTGCCAGTGGTTCATAGCCTGTGGCGTCTGAGTACCAGCTGACCGAGGTGGAGGTTCTCGTTTCCTCTCTGCGAAGCTGCCGTAGGAAGGTACGACCGACCAAGACACTCTTCTCCTTAAGTAATTTTCGGCTTGGTTTTATCGTCATGGGATTTGGGGGCATGCCCCTGCCAGCGACGGCTAGTCTGTCAGGAAATTCGTTCCCTCTGATGCCGATGTGGCTTGGGACCCAGTTGATGATAATTCTTCTACCCTGAGCAAGAATTCTCTGTGCCATTGTGAGAATTGTGGTCAGTAGGTAGATGTTGTCTGTGGGTGAGCTGTGCTGAAGACAGTCAATGGCTGCTCTGGAGTCTGTGTGTATGACCACGTGTCCTTCCCTTAGGGACGCGTGGGCTAGAGCTCCCATGATGCAACTGCCTCTGCCTGTAGCGAGGAGGCGTTGTCTGTTACCCTCATGGATTGCATGGCGACCCTTGCTGCAAAGCCGGCGCTTGCAGTGTGGCTCAAGGAATCGACCGATGAGGAGAGAGAGAGATGGAGATGAGAGAGAGGAGAGATTACGTGAAGGTTATATAGATTTTTCATATATATATTTCAATGAGAGCGAGAGAGAGAGAGGGGGGGGGGGGGGGAGAGAGAGAAGGGAAGAGAGAGAGAGACTCTTTCAGACAGACAGACAAACAGAGAGAGAGAGAGTGATGAGAGAGAGAGATGTGAGAGAGAGAGAGATTTCGTGAAGGTTATATAGATTTTTCATATATATATTTCATGAGAGAGAGAGAGCGGAGAGAGAGGAGAGTGTGAGAGAGAGAGAGGGGGAGATAGAGAGAGAGAGAGGACTCCCTCAGAGAGAGAGAGAGATTACGTGAGGTCATATATATTTTTCATATATATTTCAATGAGAGAGAGAGATTAGAGAGAGAGGAGAGATTACGTGAAGGTTATATAGATTTTTCATATATATATTTCATGAGAGAGAGAGAGACTCTTTCAGACAGACAGACAGAAAGAGAGAGAGAGATTACGTGAAGGTCATATAGATTTTTCATATATATTTCAATGAGAGAGAGAGAGCGACTCCCTCAGAGAGAGAGAGAGCGGAGAGAGAGAGAGAGATGACTGAGGAAGAGAGAGTGAGAGAGAGAGCTTGGAGAGAGAGAGAGAGAGAGAGCTTAGAGAGGGGGATGAATGAGATGGGATGAGAGAGAGGTGGAGAGAGAGAGAGAGGAGGAGAGAGAGGAGAGAGAGAGTGTGTCTAGGTGTTCATTTTTATGGGACATGTTTAAGGAAAACAAAACGAAAAGATTGGGAAACACACTGACCACACCGTAGCCATGGAAAAAAAATAACTAAAATAATAAAGAAACCGATATATGGTTATCTCTTGGGATTGTGCGCTTGCGCGTGACAATCGGGAGGTGGGCGAGACACACGGGCATTCCTCCTCACTCAACACGATCAGACAGGAACGAAGCAACCAGAGAGCGGACTAAAAATTAGAAAAATTTACTGCCGGCGGCGACGGCTCGTTGTCCATCGCATCCGTCCTCCTTAGCTCTGCTTCTATACAATTTTTAGAAAATATGTATACGTGAGTAACGTGAACTTAAATCATAGAAGCGAAGCAACCGGCACAAAACGTGAGAAAAATAATAGAAAAAAATCTCTTCACACAAAATTAATTAAACATTTGAATGAGAATCTTTACAATGGAAAAAAGCGAACTGTGATTATTTAGATAAACTAACAATTATACATTGAGTGTTAACTGATTTAGTAACTAGTATATGAATATAATAAAAGTGTCAGATCTTGTCAATAATGAAAACGGGGAATACAATTAATTATACAAAAGAAAATAATGAAAATTAAGACTTGGACAATCTTGAATAGATGTATCAGACTTGAACATAAATCTGTGACTTTGATTAGAATTTGACAAAGTGGCGCTCCGAACGGGAACTTACAATGGTAGTAAATAGCGGAAATTTAGCCACACTCCCCGTATGGGCACTCGGGGGAATTGATTTAGCAATTCAAAAGAATGTCAGATGTACTGAGGTATATCTGTGAAAGATTAAGAATAATGCACTAATGCCGCATTGATATCGAAAAATAACAATTCTCCCTGGCAGGACTCGAAACCCAGGTCATGCAACAGAAGGGCCCCCTGTATTAAACCAACCTTGCCACACAACATAACAGGAGTGTGGCATGGGCGAAGAATGTGAGGACCAAGTAGTTGGCCCATGCAGAGGCTCCTCTCTCACGCCGCTGATGGATCCAAAGGATAACATAGACCGCTTTGCTT
>NC_061833.1:13222271-13224771 GCF_019202785.1 Penaeus chinensis
CAAGGCTGGCCGCTGAGCCAGCCGTCCGCCCCCCTCCGGGCTGACTGTACACCCATCACTAAGCCTTACCAAGACTTGTATCTGTGTGAATTATCTGTGTTGCTTACGCTTCTCAATAAAAGAGGTTAAGCCAACCGTCCTCCTGTAACTACTCCTGCTAAACCATATGTTTAAGGCGTCTAAATAGCCTTTACATATCTGGTAGCAGCGGTGGTCGTTGCGTCCTTTTGGCACGCAACAGGGACTCACAGTCTCCGAATCACTGTGTTGTGAGCCGTGCTAACGTTCGCTATCACTCCTGTTTATCACTGTTTAAAGGTGTTCGTCTAAAGAGCCTTCACAATCTGGTGGCAGGGTGGTTCGTTGCGTCCTTTCGGCTCGCAACATGGAAACACAGCCTCTGGTTACCGCTTGAACCAATCCCACATACGCACACACACATATATACGCACACATACAAACATGCGCACATAGGCACACACGCAGACACACACACACACACATACACACACGCACACTCATACACACACAAACGCACATACAAACACACACACACACACGGACACATACGCACACACACATACATATTCACATACACACACACACACATACTATAAGTATGTATAAATAGCTCCCACGTGGCAAGCTCCAACGTGGCGTGCCCACGCTGGGCCAAGCCAGCCGGCGGTCCCAGAAGGCGTGCCGCACGAACCCACCAGTACTTAAGGCTCAGGACGATCCAGGTCAGTAGAGTCACTTCAGAGAGTTCCTGCCGACCGCTTGTCGGTTAGGCTGGCTCCAGCCGCGCCCCCCCCCCCCTCCGAGCAGACCAAGCACTAAGCCTTACCCAGACTTGTATCCGTGTGAATATCTGTGTTGCTTACGCTTCTAAATAAAAGAAGTTAAGCCAACCGTCCCTTTCACTACTCCTGCTGGTTATCGCTCGGACCAAATCGCTTTCATACACGCAAAAGTCTTCAGAACCAGTTGTGAGTACATAATTGGGCCATTTTTCCTTTCTTTTATCTTCCCCCTAAATGTGTTAAGCTGTATGTGCAGTTACGCTCAAGCTGGTTTTGTTAGGTTAAAGTGCTAATTGACAGCAAATGGTACGCTCTCCATTTCGGACCTCAGATCACATTACTTTGTGATCACGGTATGGGTTCAAACAATATGAATATCGTTCATTTATTACATATTTGTTTAATTTTTCTTGTGATTAGAGAGTATATTGTTTCAATTGCAACGAATTTAGCGCGTTCATGATTTTACTGTTTTCATGAATATCAAATCATTATTATTTTCTCACTACCCATTTCCTGTCTTGACCTGACCTCCGTGTAAAACATATCAGTAACATCTGCTTGGGACAGCTGTGTGACCTGACCCCACTTTCACTCTGAGTGATTGACATGGTGAAATGAATGTGAGAACCGCTGGCATTTCCTGTATATTGTTTTCGAGAGTGTTACATTATAGGATAAGGCGTAGCATCCGTTACATGTTCACGGTGACACGTTCTATCGGCGCTAGAGCGGAGCTTGTAACGCGAATTACTTACATTTGTATATAGCGCCAGGGATCTTCCCCTTATCATAGTGTCAGAATGCCTGATTACTTGGGGTTGCGTATATGCCTAAAGATCCGCGCTCCGACGTTAGTTCGTTCGGCAACTTTTTGAGCCGGTATGACCCACTGTTACGTCCGTTAAATAATGTAGGACTAGGGCTTAAGCTAGAATCGTGATTCGCTTATTAATCACAACCTGCTCACTCCTTTGACGTCGCTGCCATGTTTGGGGTAAATCCCATCTATTTGTGATTCATGATAAATACCCGTAGGGCATTGCATGAGCGCCCATCACAGACTCGCAGATAGAGTGGGTTATTAATATTTTCCCAGCTCATTTCGCTTCATGAAGTACGGCATTCTTGGGGTATAGACCCCCCCCCTCCCGTTGATGAAGTCTGTATGGGCAGCTTGACATGTTACTTCGGCAGAATTTTTTCCCCGAGAAGATGCGCTCGCGAATTTTTTTGAAGTCACCATTCATTAGTGCGTCATTCTGTCGCATATCATTAAATGTTAGATTCAATGTAGTATTTGAAATAATTTTGTATTACTTCTATAGCTAGGTTATTGCATTTGTGTAAAATGAGTGTTAATTTCTGTGTTTGGCACCCAAGTCCGGTCTGTGTGAGGTCACTTTCACTCTCACTAACTGTCACTCACACTCACACACATACACACACACTCACGCACTCCCGCGAGTTTGTCAAGTCGTGATGTGTGACTTGTGACATACATTTCTTCTCTATGTAACGACAATTGGTTCAAGTAAATCCTTTCGGATGCCTTTGTCATTTTACTCTCCTGTCTATCAGAGACGGTTAGCAGTGCAAGCTAGGTCCATGAGGACCGCTGTTACCGTCTCTCTCTCCTATTTTTATTTCCTTAGCTTTGTAAAAATAAAACACACAATGAAAAAAAAAAAGAAGAC
>NC_061833.1:13237271-13244771 GCF_019202785.1 Penaeus chinensis
TGTGGGTGCGGGTGTATGGTCGACTGAACCATTGTGAATTATCATTATTATAATTTATCATTACTATAATTATCATTATTATTATTGTTGTTGTTATCATTGTTGATGTTTTTGTTATAGTTACGATTATTATTATTATAGATATTATCATCATCATATTCATTATTATTATTATTATTATTATTATTATTATTATTATTATTGTCGATTGGAAGATGAATGAGGTGTAGACTTGCTATCTTGGGCCGTAATTAGATAGTTTTGAAAGTCTTCGAGACATCTAAGGTCATATAGCACTATAGTTAATGTTTGTGAAGGATGGTTGGGTTAGTGATTAGTTGTTAAAGCTGGGTTAAGGAATTGGAGAGTGAATGGGTTAGGGTCGGATGAGGTAATGTAAAGGGGTTAGATCAAGTGAAGGATATATATGCGTTTGAGGAAGGAAAACAGGTTGTCAAAGCAGAAAGTGTGAGATTCTGTAAGGATGTCTGATAAGTTGAGATGTCTATGTAAGGAGGACGTGGGCATGACAATAGAATATGTGGGACTGAAAGAGGAACATTCGGAAACCGCGAATGTTCCAATGAAGGATAGTTATTCTTTCGTTGATTTACTGGCAAAGATTGCAGTGCGTGTTGGAGAATTTGAAGGGGAAGGTGCTAGAGGGTGTGATAAAGAATGAGGTTGGGGAGGTGGTGTTGTATCAGGAGGGGTGTCGGAACGTTTATTCTGTCTGCTGCGGGTAGTGCGGGGAGGGAGAAGGGAAGGTGTTGGGGCTGTAGTAGAGATTGGGGTGTCTGGATTTAGGATAGCAAAAGAATTTGATTGGGTAGAGATTGTAGTGTCTGGGTTTAGGATGGCAAAAGAATTTGACTGGGGAAGGTAGGTGGTAGAAGAGGGGAAGTTAGATGGAGGGGGGTTGGGTTTAGGAGAGAGTGTAGGAGCTTGGGAGGTAGGGGGATTGGCAGAGTGAGCGACATTACTTGAGTAGGGGGTAAGAGAAAAGCCTTGTCGACGTGCTTCCTGTCTGGCTTCACGTAGAGTGAGTCCAAGTCTGAATCTGAGAGTTGCTACCTCAGACTCAAATTTGTAGGTGGGGCAGCCTCTATAAAATACATTATGGGGGCCGCCACAGTTTGCACATGTGCGTGATTGTGCAGAGCAATTTGATCGAGTATGGCCAGGTTGGGCACATAGCGGGCATCTGGCTGTGGAACGGCAATGTTTGGCAGGATGTCCTAAATGCCAACAATTTTGGCACTGACGAGGAGGAGGTTGGTATGGTCGGACAGGTAGGGATTCCCCACCTATGTAAACATTTAAGGGAAGGTCATGTCTACGGAAAGTAATTTTGGCAATGTTGATGGATTTCTTACGATTTCCTCTGGGAGGAATGGAGTAGCATTGTACATATGTTGCATCATAGTCTGTGAGACAAGCGAGTAAGTCCTCTCCACAATCTGACCATTCTTTGTCATGGATTGGGCAATCTGTTGGGGAGATAGATACAGTTCCAGTGCAAGTATTGAGGGTTGGATGAGGTTCTGTAGGGATGGGATTACCACATAAATCAGTTAGTTTTGTTAATGCTATAGCTTCGTTTTCAGTTGTTACTGTGACGAGACGGGAGTGGTAGCGTCGGCTACGGAAAGAGACTTTGCCTACTTGTTTTTGGAGGCATTGTTGGAAGAGGAAGGTGCTTTGAGAGTAGGGAGCTGTGGGAGGGATCACGAAAAATCGGTCCCATTTGGCTGGGCTAAATAGAGTATTTAGGATTCTTGTAGAGGTGGGGGTAGTAGAAGTGCGGGGACTTGTGGAGGAGGGAGTAGTGTTGAGGGGGGTAGTGTTACGGGGAGGTGGGCAATAAGGTTGTAAGGTAGTAATAAGGGGAGATGGGATGGTTGATGAAGAAGGTTGTGGGAGTAAAGGTGTTGAAGTTGAGCATGTTGGGAGAGTAGAAATGTCTCCTGGGGGTTGGTTGTTGATTAGGGTTGATACTGTACTAGTATGCATTGATGATGGGGGAGTTGTTGCAGTGTTCGGAGCCGTGGTCAAAGGAGAGCTGGGATTGGGGCTATTTGATAAAGGGGCAAGCCACATTGCCCCTAAGATTGGGGTTATGTCTTCATTATTGGCCATGATAAGCCTGGAGTATGTTGGGGAAAAAAATAGTCCACCCCTCAGGGTCCCCTTGAGGGGTAAGGGCCAGGTATGGCAGGGGAATACCGTGCCCATGGTTCCCTCAGGCCGTTTAGGACTGACATAAAGTCAGCCTTTCATCCTTTCAGCACGGCTCTCACACCTTAGGAGGTGGATAGTAGAAGGGATTGATGAAGAAAATGAAACGAAAAGTATGAGTGGGAAAAAAGACTATGCAAAATTAGTTGAGTCGATGGCTGAGTCCCAAGGTTGAGGAGTTCCCCATCATTGGGTCTCAGTCTTCGTCTCCTATGCCCCCCCACGACAACAACGGGCTAAGGATTGGGGGGGTTTGGTTGGGGAGATTTTCTTATGAAGAAGAGATAGATAGGTTGAGCAAGAGGTAGGTAGAGGAAAAGGTGTGTTAGAAGATGGGGTGGAACGTTTATTTTGTCTACTACGAGTAAAGTGAAGAGGGAGTGGGGTAGGTGTCGGAGCAGTGGCAGAGACTCGCGTGTCTGGATTCAGAATTGCAAAATAATTTGATTGGGAGAGGATGGGAGGTGAAGTGGAAAAGCAAGATGGAGGAGGAACAGATAAAGGGGGTATGTAGGAACATCTTGGGAAGAAGGGGATTGGCGGAGTGAAGGAAAGCATTGGAGTAGGGAGAAAGAGAAAAAAATCGTATGCCTGTTTCCTGTCTGGCTTCGTGTAAAGTGAAACTGCCTACTTGTTTGTTGGAAGAGGAGGGTGTAGAAGGGCTGAATCACAAAAAATCAATCCCATTTAGCTGGGCTAACAGAGTACTTAAAAGATTTATAGAGGTAGGAGTATTAGAACGATGGCCTTGTGGAAGAGGGAATGGTGTTGAGTGAAGTAGTACTGGGGAGAGATGGATACAGGCTGCAGACTAGTAATAAGGAAGGAGTAGTAGATGAAGTAAAGGATTTTGGGAGAGGAGGAATGTTTCCTGGAGATTGAGTAATAACCTGGTTGGATGATTTGGAATGGACTGAGATGATTGTAGGTGCAGAGGAGGGGGTAGTAGTAATGTTCAGATTTCTGGTCAAATGAGAGCCTTGGTTCAGGGAATCAGGGGGATTAAAATTGGTGGGGCTAGCTGATAAAGGGGCAAGCCTCACTGACCCTAACTGGGGTGCAAAATTTTCATTACTGGCCATGGTAAGCCTGGAGAATGTTGGGGAGAGAAATAGTCCACCTCTTGGGGTAAGGGATAAACAACTAAACTGGGGTATACCATCCCCTAGGCCGTTCATGACTGCCACAAGGTCAGCCTTTGATCCTTTCATTGCAGCAAATTAGTTGAGTCGAGGATGATCCCTGGCATTGGGCCTCTTATAACCTTCCCCCCATGGCAACAACAAGCAAGGGATTGGAAGGTTGTTAATGTTAGGCTGAAAAGTTTTCTTTCTCATTTGAATGATCATTTCACTAAAATACTATTGTATCAGAATAATCTTGCTGGAAAAAAAAAATATATATATATCTTATATATATATATATATATATATATATATATATATATATATATATATATATCTTATATATATATATATATATATATATATATATATATATATATATAAGATATATATATATATATATATATATATATATATATATATATATATATATATATATATATATATATATATATGTATGTCTGTGTGTGTTAATAAAATACACATTTCAGTCAAGCTTTACTCAATATTGCTAACATTTTTAATGTATAAAGTACATTTATTCTGTGTTATATACAATATCACTTATAAGAGAACATCACCCTTTTTGCCATATCACACAATTCATAAAGTTCACAGAGAGTAGTTTAAATCTGCAGTAGCCTCTACTCTAGAATTCACAAAAATTTAACATAGCAAACATCTGATGAAGTATTACAAAAACAGATAAAAATGTGATGCTGCTATGCCTTGCCATTTCTCATTTTTGTAAATTGTTTGCACATCTAGCATAGGAAAATATTGCAGGATGAATGCAACTCGACCACAGAATGCTCACAATGGCTGCCAAGGTGTGAGCAAAACCACACAGTAGCATACACATTAGGTAAAGATACCTTCGTTGTGTGCTCACCTATACACTCACACTTACAAATGTACAATTACAAAGTAAAAAAATACAAATTAGAGACCATCAAAGCAGGAAGCAGGTAAGGAGAAAGAAGGGCACATCAGGACTAGCTGTTGCATTAAGCAGTTTGTGATCTCCATGGCTGTTGGTGATGGGAATTCTTTAATGTAAATGCACAATAATGAAATGCCTTTTAAACAGTGGATATGGGTTACAATCTTAATTCATAGGGTACAGAAGCTTAAAATTCACTGCAACCTTTTTGCATCATCCAGAATTACCTTTGAGACTCACTCTGTGGATGGGATGGTGTTTTACAAAGGAACTATGCATAGTAGATTCCCAAAGTATACCAAACAGTGATTTCCAGCATGCTTGCTTAGAAAACATCAGTGTTCCTTTTATCTTATTTCATGATTTTGTATCATCAGCAAAACTTCAGTTAGTACACTGAATAAAACGTCATTAACTTGAGAAAAGCTTTGGTTTTCTCCAAATCTACATGCCTTTTTACAAAAAAAATAATCAATGTTTAATTTGTTTGAATGTGTGCAGAGAAAAAATCTTAAAAAAAAAAGGAAAATATACTACACCAGATATGAGTTTGCAAGTATAATGCATGATTTCTATTAAAATAAATTATTTTGACTAAAATCAAAAGCAGAAATGCACAGTAGAAAAGAACTGCATCTGTTGGTTTTGTGACTGCATTGCCAAGCATAGCAGAATATACCTAAAGGTGAGACACATTAAATAGTCTCATCAGCCTTCAGTCAGATTGCATCATCTTTATTGTGAACTGTGTTAAGTTCAGTTCACTGAAAAAAATTATAGTTGTTAATATGTGTGAGTATTATTTTGCATTAATTGCATTTTCTTCTACAGCATGAGATGATGCAGACTTTACATTTTTATATCTATATTATAGAATGGTTAGAGTTAGCAAAGTGGCACCTATGAATATGTCATAAAATTCATTTTTATTTTACATAATACAATAATGGAATGTACAGTCTTCAGTCATATATTTTCTCACTTCATCTTCACAGTATAGAAATTATTATTAGGCACTTCCTTGTCAGCTGAAGGTGTTGTCAGTTTTTATTTTGTATGTATCATTCTTCTTTTCTTGCAGTTCTTCATAATTTTCAGTACATTGCACATTTCTTTTCATTAGCTAGAAATAAAATTTCTGCTTGTCATGATATCATCATCTAATTCACATTACATTGAAGCACCTAAATACACTTCACACTAAGCTACCTTCTAATCTCTGTTATATTGCTATTTCTTACCAATTTCCATGATAATTTTACATGAGTTTTCAAAATAAACTGTGGGATTCCAACAATATCACTTAATTTCCCGATTTAAAAAATGGAAGAAAAAGATGGATAACATTCAAAATATCATATTTTCTTTGCTTTTATCTCATATTTGCTATCATTAACTGCATTCACATTTGTCATAACATTGCCAATTTTTCCCTTTTTTCTTTTAACATGTCTCTAATGAGCACTGCAAAAGGATGACTTCCAATCTGGCTCTAGTAGTCACTCTCCCCCCACTCATGGCCAGCAGCGACATCAAGGTCATCTTCATCTAGGTCGTCGTCATCAACACACACCATTACTCGATCAATTACTGAAGAGGAAAGAGTATGATTTAGAAGTAAAATAACTGCATAAAAGATACAAAATAAAATAACTTCAAAAGTTCATCTGTGCATTTATGGCTTGAAAGAAAATTTAATTACCCTAAAACCAAACTTTGTGTTATGTTAACATTATTGGCAGTAGTAGACTACGAAGAAACACAAATCATGTAGTGTAGATTATTTTTGTAATTCTGTTATTCTGACAAAATGCATTTTAGATTTCATGATACAAAAATGCTGTATAGAGTAAAGACAAGTTTTACATGTGAATTCACAAACCAAGAAATTCTGGAATAAATATATAGAAAATGTTGATTTATTTCTAATATTCAAGACTAATCAACAGTGTGCAAAAATAAAAGCCAAGCATATTAGTCACTCATTCAATTTTTTCTTTGGGGTTTACTGTGAAGTATTTTGCTATACTGAAAGATCAAAGTACACACCCTTTAATTCAAAGGTAGGCATGTGTACTGTAGTAAATGGTCATGCTTCTTTCACCACACTGTATCACAGTAACTTTTAGTATGTTCTTGTCTGTTACATATATACAATATCAGAATGAAAAGAATGGTTCTCTAGTTACGAATAGGATACTGTTCTTGAATAAAGGGTACATTTATCAATAAAATTATAGTATAAAATCAGTAAGAGAAACATGTATTACTTTCTCTTTTTTCAATTTTCTTATTATGAATGACAGAGAGAGACTATAAGTTCTTTTTTCTTATGGAAAAGATATTCACCGACTAATGAAAATTAGTACAGCTGTACTTGTCACCTTGAATATATTGGCTTTTTTCTTAGTCTGAAGAGAATCCACTTCACTTTAATATCACAGGTGGCAGGTTTACATACAAATGGAAAATAATCAGCAAATATATAGAATGTCAAATTAAAACTTTTTCTTCCCCATATTTTTTTCTATAGAATTTAGGTTGTTAAATCTGATAATTCAAAATCATACCCAAACTGTCTACATGTATACACTGAGCTCATCTGAAATACTGAATACAATTGATATATCATAAAATACTATTGAAGCAATTACCTACATGGAAATATCTTTTAGATAATAAAATAAATGGATGTTGTTATACAGACATATATAAATGCAATAAAAGAAGACAGAAAACATTATTGTGGTTAGCAACAGGAGAAGGATGAAAGAAAATCTTATGGTAGTTAAAGTAGTTCTTGTCATAAGGAGTAATATAGACAGGCAATTGAGTTTTTGTTGTGTGGGTGTTATGCTTCTCCTTCCTTTTCATTTTCCTCTCGAATGTTTGGTTTCAAAGGGTTAAAAATAGTAGAAATGAAGAATGAATTTGAAAAGGGGAAAAAAAAGAAAAGAAAAGAAAAGAAAAAAAAAATTAACCATTATATAAGACATAAAAAAGTATGTGATTACTAAACACTTTTCAAATATTCCTTACATTCTGACACTGTAATATAAAGTTATAATTAAACTAGCTGAAAATAGAATCACAAAGATATTTGTTCTTGTTACATTTCATTCATTTTCTGGTTCTTTCACACCGACATACAAATGCATTCATATACCAACAAATAAATATGCTATAACAAGAAAC
>NC_061833.1:13249771-13252271 GCF_019202785.1 Penaeus chinensis
CAGACCGAGGGAGCCGTAAACTAAATCTGCCCCCGTCTCCTCTGTTAAAGTCAGCTGAGTTGTTCTTTGGTGTGCTGGCCTGAGATGCACTACCTCTAGTATTATTATCAGACCCCTGGAGACTTTTACTCGTACTTAGGGGAATTCTGCGACTGCCCCCTGGGTTGCCTGCACTAGTAGGTCTGACAGGCTTTTTCTTTTCCACTGGCGAAGGTGTGTGGTGTTGTTGCGAAGAATCATCACATGCAAGACGAGCTCTTCTTAAGCTAGAAAAATTTTGTTTCTGTGAATAGAGTTTCTGAAATGTGATTCAATTATATGATCCATTTTTATTACCAGGGTCTACTTACAGACACAGACACACAAACACAGAAAGATAGACAATCAGAGAGACAGACTTGCAGTCAGACATTCAACACATACAAACTCTCATATGGACACAGACAGATATGCAGACTCAGACACAGGCAAAGACACCTACAGACCCATATACACATATACATCTATACAAATACATACATATACATACACGCAGACATACACAAACACACTCACAAACGTAGCATTGACATAAATAATTGAACAAAACTAAACTACCTGCACATGCCATAAAACATTTAGATACTATACCTAAAAGCTCTATTAAACTTGAGGGGTGGATTATTATCATTGGTCTTGCGACTATCTTTAACTGGCTCACTAGCTTCACTACTGCTATCAGACTGCAAGCTGTTTTCTTCCCGTCTATCAGCATAAACATCATACCCGCTGTCTGATACAATGGATCTTTCTCTCTTGAAGTGACTGGTGAGCTTCAGTCTTGCTTCAAGCCCCAGCGGGTCAGCCTTTCTGGGACTAGTGCCCAGCGGAGGAGTTTTCGACATGCCGTCGATGCCTGCCAGCTTAAGCTTTGTCTTGAGCTGAGAGTCAATGGTTTTCATGAGTCTATCATCATCATCATTGATGGGGTAGGATGTGCTGGTGTCCAAGTCCGAGTCGCCTCCTGAGTCATGGGATTCAAAGGAGGAGCCTCTCAGAGCTGCAGAGCTGCCCTTCTTCCTTTCCACTCGAGCCTGCAGAGAGGTTACAAGTTGCTGAGTGTCTCGTAGGAAAGACTCAGTGTCCCGGCTGTAGTCACTTGCAGGTTGAGTTGAAGATTCATAAAGGTCGTGCTGCAGCTGCAGGAAAGGGGAAACTCTTCATCTTTGCAACTAGTTATACAGATAAAAAGAATCTTCTTTATGAAGCAGTTTAATTCAATAACTAAGAGTGTAACACTATTCATGCACTTGCAGATACCAAAAAGTGAAATAAAATTTAAGATACATTAATAAAATACTGTGATTGCATTTACTTTTTGGTTCATGGCTATACACTACTGAAAATTAGAATATAACTTATAAATCTATTATTGATCTATATTTCTTCAGAAAGGTGTTAAACAACAACTAAACTCTGTTTTATTAACAGGCTAAATGATGCTTTACTTCTCTTCCTATTTGAAAATTATAACATTAATAAAGTTACCAAAAGCAAACACAAAAATGAATGAAAAAGTATGAATGAAAATTACTTTCACAGCTTAAGAAATATATTTTCATTCTCATTCATCCTTTTACTACATTTGTCACAATGCACTCTGTTCATTTCTACCTTAAACCAAAATATCCCTCTGAAACTCTACCAAAAGCAAATGCTTCATTTTAAGACTAAATGTTACCAGTGCACTGTTAAATAAAAATCTTATATACAGATATATAACTAAAAATACATTGCTAATTATTTAGTTGGAATTCACCCTAGGGTAAAGTTCTATTAATCCAGAAAAAAAAAGTAAATTAAGTCATACACTCCATCAATTTAGTTAGAGTAGCAATAAAAACTCCCAAAAGCATGGAAACTAAGAACCCAAATCCAACAAGTGCAAAGCTGGAAGAATCTGCTAAAACATGGTAGAAAAGTTAAAACTGCAAAAGGTGAAATTGCAATGTAAATGTCTTGAGGATAAGATGACAACACACAGGAAGCAGACAAAATAAGCTCTACGTTCAACTTACATGATCTGCAGATGGGTCTTATGTCAAGAGATTTGTTAGTGTGTACATGTGTGTGTATGTATATATATATATATATATATATATATATATATATATATATATATATATATATAAGAATACAAAGGAGAAAAATGTGAACAAGGAGAGATATTAGTCAGGACTATTTAAACTAAATCTTGATGGTTCATTCAACAGCCTTGGGGAAAATTCTGCACTGCAAAGACTTCTGAAAGATCAAAAGTCACAATTACTCTAAAAGAAATACACAGAAATACTAGGGACTGGTAGATGGGCTCACAGACTTAATGTACTGAAGATGGTTTCTGATAAGGGATGTTCATATAATCGTAAATGGAATCTTATGGTTGGAGGAATGACATCACAAAAGATTGTGTAGTATAGGAAAGGTTTAAAAAGCACATCATTCATCCTTGGAAATGTAG
>NC_061833.1:13262271-13269771 GCF_019202785.1 Penaeus chinensis
ACCCTTAGTGGCGCCTCACTTGCGTAGCGAGGGCCAGAGGGGAAAAAGACCCTGGACACATCTGCTCTGCCCTTCTGACCTGCTCGCCTCTCGTGTTACTCTATAAAACCCCCCTGCAAGTACGAAGGTGAAGATGACACTCCCTATTCCCCTTTAATTATCCTTTATGCTTATTCTTCTCTTTCTTCCTCTTTCTTTCTCCTTCTCCTCCTTTCTTTTCATGATCTTCTTTTCCTTCTCCTTACCCTTCTTATTCCTTTTCCTCCTCTCTCTCCTTTTCTTCCCTTTCCCTACTCCTTTCCCTTCTTTTCCTTATCTTTCTTTTCCCTTCATTTTCGCCTCCACTTCCTACCTCCTTTCCCCCCTCCCCTTCCCCACCCCCACTCCTCTCTTTCAATCCCCACCCCCCTTCCTCCTCTCCTCTTCTTGTCCTCCCACCCCCACGACTAAAATTTTTCGAGAGCGTCCTTGAGCAAGGACAGCGAGATCAATGATGAATAAAAGCACACGTCGCCCTCGGAGAGACGTTGTGTTTGGTAAATAACGTTCCTAAATGCACATCACCGATCCCGTAGAGGCAAACGCAGTGGCAACAACAAGAAGCAGAATTAATATTGTTGTTGTGATCTTTATGTTTGCTTTCATTGTTGTTGTTATTGTTATTCTTAGCGTTTTTAATGTTGTTAATATTGTTGGAATTTGTTGTTATTGTTGTAATGATGTTGATGCCAGTTGTTTATGTAGTTATGTTGATGTCTGTTATTGTGATAGACATAATAATGATATTGTTATAGTTTTGATGTCATTGGTTGTTATTGTTGATGTAACTGCCTCGATGTTATATTGATTGCTTTTGTTGTTGTTGGTAATAACAGTATGCTAAAGAGAAAATAAAATAAATATAGAAGTAGAAATAATGAAAGGGAGAAAGAATACTCTTGCAAAACAGCTTTTCCAAAAATTTGTTTTTCTTTTGCTTATCAATATCTCAGTGATATTTGGAATTCTAAAACTTTGTCCCATATTGCCATTTCTTACGTTTCCATAACTTAATCTTAATTTACACTTTTATATCTTATTCTGCATTTTCATCTCGATATAATCCCTGCTTCTTGCCCTCTCAAGCTATAATGAATGTAAAATGTTCATCACTTAAAGTAATTGAAAAAAAAAAAAAAAAATCAAGACGCTATCATCATTTTCAATGATACATTTTGTGTCCTCTTTCCTCAAACACTGATTTAATTTTTTCCCCGGTTCAAGGCTGATTCATATTTAAAAGGTTTCTGCATGGCCTTGGCATAACAGCCTCTTCAATCAAACCCTTTGACAGTTACGTGAACAGATCAGCCTCGAATGTCCTTCCCATTTTTTTTTTTCTTTTACCTTTTCTACCTTTAAATGCCCTTGTAACCCTGTAACAGCTGCATGTAATATTCACTGTGACGCCTGTACTCCGTGGACAAGGCCATACAAAGCCGAGGTAGTTATAAATACACCGTATCGTAGAGGTTTCACTTGAACGTCTCACCACCACGCTAAGCTGTCCTCTGGGCCTTATCTTTTATTGTCGCCAAGGTCTTTACCAACATATACTTAATATCTTCCAGGCGAATGCTCAAAAAGGACCAACAATACTCATTTTGTTTGAGATATTCCACCATTTTCCCTGTCACATTTTTTTTACCGCTAAGTTCGTTTACTTGATTCGCTTTCAAAGTTTTACCGTATCTATTAGAGTGACCTGTAGCAACATATTTTACGTCCTCGTTAATAACAGACAGACAGACAGACAGACAGACAGACAGACAGACAGACAGACAGACAGACAGACAGACAGACAGACAGACAGACAGACAGACAGACAGACAGACAGACAGACAGACAGACAGACAGACAGACAGACAGACAGACAGACAGACAGACAGACAGACAGACAGACAGACAGACAGACAGACAGACAGACAGACAGACAGACAGACAGACAGACAGACAGACAGACAGACAGACAGACAGACAGACAGACAGACAGACAGACAGACAGACAGACAGACAGACAGACAGACAGACAGACAGACAGACAGACAGACAGACAGACAGACAGACAGACAGACAGACAGACAGACAGACAGACAGACAGACAGACAGACAGACAGACAGACAGACAGACAGACAGACAGACAGACAGACAGACAGACAGACAGACAGACAGACAGACAGACAGACAGACAGACAGACAGACAGACAGACAGACAGACAGACAGACAGACAGACAGACAGACAGACAGACAGACAGACAGACAGACAGACAGACAGACAGACAGACAGACAGACAGACAGACAGACAGACAGACAGACAGACAGACAGACAGACAGACAGACAGACAGACAGACAGACAGACAGACAGACAGACAGACAGACAGACAGACAGACAGACAGACAGACAGACAGACAGACAGACAGACAGACAGACAGACAGACAGACAGACAGACAGACAGACAGACAGACAGACAGACAGACAGACAGACAGACAGACAGACAGACAGACAGACAGACAGACAGACAGACAGACAGACAGACAGACAGACAGACAGACAGACAGACAGACAGACAGACAGACAGACAGACAGACAGACAGACAGACAGACAGACAGACAGACAGACAGACAGACAGACAGACAGACAGACAGACAGACAGACAGACAGACAGACAGACAGACAGACAGACAGACAGACAGACAGACAGACAGACAGACAGACAGACAGACAGACAGACAGACAGACAGACAGACAGACAGACAGACAGACAGACAGACAGACAGACAGACAGACAGACAGACAGACAGACAGACAGACAGACAGACAGACAGACAGACAGACAGACAGACAGACAGACAGACAGACAGACAGACAGACAGACAGACAGACAGACAGACAGACAGACAGACAGACAGACAGACAGACAGACAGACAGACAGACAGACAGACAGACAGACAGACAGACAGACAGACAGACAGACAGACAGACAGACAGACAGACAGACAGACAGACAGACAGACAGACAGACAGACAGACAGACAGACAGACAGACAGACAGACAGACAGACAGACAGACAGACAGACAGACAGACAGACAGACAGACAGACAGACAGACAGACAGACAGACAGACAGACAGACAGACAGACAGACAGACAGACAGACAGACAGACAGACAGACAGACAGACAGACAGACAGACAGACAGACAGACAGACAGACAGACAGACAGACAGACAGACAGACAGACAGACAGACAGACAGACAGACAGACAGACAGACAGACAGACAGACAGACAGACAGACAGACAGACAGACAGACAGACAGACAGACAGACAGACAGACAGACAGACAGACAGACAGACAGACAGACAGACAGACAGACAGACAGACAGACAGACAGACAGACAGACAGACAGACAGACAGACAGACAGACAGACAGACAGACAGACAGACAGACAGACAGACAGACAGACAGACAGACAGACAGACAGACAGACAGACAGACAGACAGACAGACAGACAGACAGACAGACAGACAGACAGACAGACAGACAGACAGACAGACAGACAGACAGACAGACAGACAGACAGACAGACAGACAGACAGACAGACAGACAGACAGACAGACAGACAGACAGACAGACAGACAGACAGACAGACAGACAGACAGACAGACAGACAGACAGACAGACAGACAGACAGACAGACAGACAGACAGACAGACAGACAGACAGACAGACAGACAGACAGACAGACAGACAGACAGACAGACAGACAGACAGACAGACAGACAGACAGACAGACAGACAGACAGACAGACAGACAGACAGACAGACAGACAGACAGACAGACAGACAGACAGACAGACAGACAGACAGACAGACAGACAGACAGACAGACAGACAGACAGACAGACAGACAGACAGACAGACAGACAGACAGACAGACAGACAGACAGACAGACAGACAGACAGACAGACAGACAGACAGACAGACAGACAGACAGACAGACAGACAGACAGACAGACAGACAGACAGACAGACAGACAGACAGACAGACAGACAGACAGACAGACAGACAGACAGACAGACAGACAGACAGACAGACAGACAGACAGACAGACAGACAGACAGACAGACAGACAGACAGACAGACAGACAGACAGACAGACAGACAGACAGACAGACAGACAGACAGACAGACAGACAGACAGACAGACAGACAGACAGACAGACAGACAGACAGACAGACAGACAGACAGACAGACAGACAGACAGACAGACAGACAGACAGACAGACAGACAGACAGACAGACAGACAGACAGACAGACAGACAGACAGACAGACAGACAGACAGACAGACAGACAGACAGACAGACAGACAGACAGACAGACAGACAGACAGACAGACAGACAGACAGACAGACAGACAGACAGACAGACAGACAGACAGACAGACAGACAGACAGACAGACAGACAGACAGACAGACAGACAGACAGACAGACAGACAGACAGACAGACAGACAGACAGACAGACAGACAGACAGACAGACAGACAGACAGACAGACAGACAGACAGACAGACAGACAGACAGACAGACAGACAGACAGACAGACAGACAGACAGACAGACAGACAGACAGACAGACAGACAGACAGACAGACAGACAGACAGACAGACAGACAGACAGACAGACAGACAGACAGACAGACAGACAGACAGACAGACAGACAGACAGACAGACAGACAGACAGACAGACAGACAGACAGACAGACAGACAGACAGACAGACAGACAGACAGACAGACAGACAGACAGACAGACAGACAGACAGACAGACAGACAGACAGACAGACAGACAGACAGACAGACAGACAGACAGACAGACAGACAGACAGACAGACAGACAGACAGACAGACAGACAGACAGACAGACAGACAGACAGACAGACAGACAGACAGACAGACAGACAGACAGACAGACAGACAGACAGACAGACAGACAGACAGACAGACAGACAGACAGACAGACAGACAGACAGACAGACAGACAGACAGACAGACAGACAGACAGACAGACAGACAGACAGACAGACAGACAGACAGACAGACAGACAGACAGACAGACAGACAGACAGACAGACAGACAGACAGACAGACAGACAGACAGACAGACAGACAGACAGACAGACAGACAGACAGACAGACAGACAGACAGACAGACAGACAGACAGACAGACAGACAGACAGACAGACAGACAGACAGACAGACAGACAGACAGACAGACAGACAGACAGACAGACAGACAGACAGACAGACAGACAGACAGACAGACAGACAGACAGACAGACAGACAGACAGACAGACAGACAGACAGACAGACAGACAGACAGACAGACAGACAGACAGACAGACAGACAGACAGACAGACAGACAGACAGACAGACAGACAGACAGACAGACAGACAGACAGACAGACAGACAGACAGACAGACAGACAGACAGACAGACAGACAGACAGACAGACAGACAGACAGACAGACAGACAGACAGACAGACAGACGCACGGACGGACAGGCAGGAAGACAGACAGACAGACGGAAAGACACACAGACAGACAGACAGACACACACACACAAAAACACACACACACACACAAGACGTCTAGTCTGCACCGCTATGGCCGCCTCCTTCCATCAGGCGTTATTTCGTTCGCTTTGAGCCCATAATGAGAGACAGAACGAAGCACAAAGTTCAGTCTGGTAAAGCCAAGAACAGGAACACATAAAAACACCCCCACGTATGTAATACACACTGAAATATGGTATCTGAAATATAATGATAAGTCGTTTCATGTTATAGCCCAACGATACAAAAACAAACGAACACAAACATTTATACAACACGTATAATCATGCAGATGCTTAAGGTCTATATTGCAACAACGGTAATATCAACAACAACAAAAATGTATCCAGACTAAACAAAGTTTCACTCAAAACAGATATGAAACATTTGATCTCCAGGAACATAATCTGAACGAGGTTTTAAGCTTCAAGTAAGTGCATAACATTACAATCCTACAGTTTCAAATACCAATGCTCAATATCTCTCTCATGAAGCCTTGATTAGAGTTAAAGCTAATAACTAAAACAACAAGTCACAAAAATAGTAACATGTTCAGAAGAAAGAAAAAAGTCTTTTGAAATGGTCCCATGCATACGATAATTGACATGACCACCATGCAATCCAAGGCAACATCAAACAAACCCTCTGATATCATGCAAAAACGCTAAACCCTTGACACTAACACTCACGCATGCTCGCAGCGAACACTGAGCCGCTCTAAGGAGATTACTTGGGGGGAAAAAAAACAAGCAATGACGTCATAGCAACGTGACAAACAAACAAAATATTGAGAAAAGTGTACATGCAGACAAACAATCTGAGTTTGAAGAAAAAAATCGAAAAACCTGAAAAACAAAACAACCAAAGCCAAAGAAAAAGACAACATCGAAACGCATAAAGAAAAGACAAAAAAAAAAAAAGAAAAAAAAAAAATCACAGCACAACACATCAAACAAGCCATTATCTAAAAGAAATTTGTTAGTACAGCTTACATCCAGCCTACTGATGGTACTTCGACGCTTGGGCCGAGAGTTGCCATTCTCGTCAAAGAAATTCTCCACAACCTGTGAGACAAAAGAGCCCAGGAAAGAGCGGGGTTAGTGAGGCAGAATGAGTGAAGCTCTGGGGTGCCGGGTGATTGCGAGTGAGTGAGTGAGTGAGTGAGTGAGTGAGTGAGTGAATGGAAATGAATGAAAAAGAGTAAATGAATCAATGAATGAATGAGAGTAAATGAATCAATGAATGAATGAGAGTAAATGAATCAATGAATGAATGAGAGTAAATGAATGGATGGATGGATAAGCGAGCGAGGAGCGCACCTTATCATGGAAAAGTTTATAATCAGCTGATGTGCAGATGAAGGGAAGGGGAACATAATGCACCTGCCCGTGCAATTTACGACTAATGATCCTTAAAGACTAGGGGAAAGGTGTAATTAGAACAGGAGGCATTAGATCCATGTACACAGAGACGTGAGTGAGTGTTTCCTGCCACTGCACAATAATAGCCGATAGCAGCTCAACGGAGCATGCACTCTCGCTCTCCTCTTCACTTAATATGCATGGGATGATAAAAAAGGGAGAGTTAACTGTTTTATCAACGTGGTGTGAGATCGAACAAAAAATGCCAGTCCCGTTTTATGAGTTAATGGTCAAATATGACTACTGATTCAAGGCATTGTTAATGATAGTTTAACATTTTGAACCAAAGACAAGATATTTACACCAATTTATTTATGCTGACGAGTGACTCGAACCTATTATATATCTATCAACAAATCCATCTCTCTTCTTATCGATCAGTCTACTTTTTTATCCATCT
>NC_061833.1:13277271-13279771 GCF_019202785.1 Penaeus chinensis
GGGAAAAGGTGATTATCGGCACCAAGTTCCAAGGTTTGGTGGAAATACTGGCTCGGGCGAGAAGGTTACATTCTTTATCCCGTGTTCTTGGATGGATTAAAAATGAACTCTACTTGAAATGAATGGACTCTACTTAAGAAAAGAAATAGAATGCGTTGGGAAAGCGAACTCTACTTGGAAAGAAAACCGAACTCTACAGAAAAACAGGAACTTCATTTGATTTAAAAACAAAACAAAACATAAAGTCGATGCACACAGGGATAAAAATAAATAACAAAAAGACAAACAGGACAAAAAGAACAAAATATATTTCATACCGCCGCGACACTAAATGACTGGAGTCACGTGACCTTCGAGGGCGGGTCACGCACAAAGTTGCTCTCTGCCGCCCACAGGTGCTACTGTGTAATGGAATCCACGCCAACGACCCAATGCAATGGACGCCCGTTTCGCTTCGTTACGGTAAGAGTTTGTCGCTTTTCGTATAAAAAAGACGCTAGGTTCTTGAAAGAAAATATTAGGGGTTCTATATATGCCTATATATCCTTACACATAGGTTTATATACCTGAATTGCATCACTCACATCTTGCAACAAAGTGGTAACAAATTTTCAACATTGCAACGCTATCTCAAACTCGCTGACCACGCTCCCCGTCGTCCCTCGGGCTCTCGGGCTTGGATCTTTCAAGATGCATTATTATTACTAAGTCTTTCGTTACCACCTTCAGTGTATTTCTTCCTTCTTCACTCCTCTCTCCTCTCTCTGTTTATATTTCTCTCTCTTTCACCTTTCTTTCTCTCCCTCTATAAATTCCACTATATCTCACTCTCTCTCACCTTTGTCTGCCTGCCTGCCTGTATTGCTTGCTTGATTGTTCTGCCTGCCTGCTTGCCTTGTTTGCCTAACTGTTCTGCTTGCCTGCCTGTCTTGCTTGCCTGCCTGTTCTGCCTGCCTGCCTGCCTGTCTTGTTTCCCTGACTGTTCTGCCTGCCTGCCTCGCTTGCTGATTGTTCTGCCTGCCTGCTTGCCTTGTTTGCCTAACTGTTCTGCTTGCCTGCCTGTCTTGCTTGCCTGCCTGTTCTGTCTGCCTGCCTGCCTGTCTTGTTTCCCTGACTGTTCTGCCTGCCTGCCTCGCTTGCCTGCCTGCCTGTCTGGCTTGCCCGACTGTTCTGCCTACCTGCCTGCCTGTCTTGCTTGCCTGACTGTTCTGCCTGCTTGCCTGCGTGCCTGCCTATGATAAATCCCCTACTAAACAACATTACACCCGAGAAGTCTCAAAAGGAAACGCGGGAAAATAAAGCTCATTACTCAAGGCATTCAGCGCTTCAGTCAGGCGTTCCTGCCACTCAGCCCCACGATTCCAGTCCATGGAGAGAGGCATTTGGCCATTGTTAAAGAGAGGAGGGGGAGGCAGGGTTTTCGGGGCCTGGAATGAACGGGAGGTCGGGAGATCAACAGGGGCCTTAGTTATGAGATGCTGTAAAAACCGGTACTCTTGGGAGCCTTATTCCGACAGCAGGATGTATTTGTGTAATAAAATTATTTAGCTATTCCAGTTTCATAAAGGCCTAGTCATGCCAATTTTATAATGGAAAACTGGGGCTCGCAATGAATCGTCTATAAAGCATATGGGTTCGCATTATGTAATACGCATATATGTGCCCTCAGTAAGCTGGACTTTTAGACTCGATGCACAATTCACACAGTGGTTAAAGTAACACTTTCATAGATTTAACCGAACCATAACCCTTACGAATTGATAAAGCCCTATTCAAATTCGTCTCTGAAGCAGTGTCTTTCTCAACCCTTTCCAAACGGCCGTAAAATTCAAATCAAACAAACGAGTAAATAAATCATGACCGGAGCTCCCGTGTAATGTTTTAATTACAGCCGTTGAAATGCATTGGTTCAGGGTTTCAGCAGCGCAATGTCACGCCTCGCGGAGCACGATATGGCTTACAGTGAGAGAGGCGGCGCTTGTTTCAGCTCTGCACGCAATTATATGCATTTATTATATAACCAGACGGGGAAAGGCGAGTTCTCTAGTCCCATTCCTATTCGCAGTTCCATTCCCGAATTCTTTAACCATACGTGTCTTCGCCTCTGAAAACACCGTTGAGGGAGAGTGGCCTCGTCTTCCCGAGCCTCGTGATCTACGTCAAGAGCGAATCGACGTCAACCACGTCTCCCTCATGCCGTCTTCAATCACGTTTTCGTGTCGGAGGCGCTGGAGGAGGCCGCGGGCGACGCCCGGATCACGTGACTGCATCTCGGATTGGATGAGCAGGCGCCCGGTAATCCAGTAATGGAGGGCCCGGTTCTGGCTGATGAGCGGTTGTGCAAAATTGGCCATGTAGGCTAAACCAACCGGAGCTGTTTCTATTCTACACAACGTCGCATTCACAGGTTACTATTATTTTTTAAATCTAGCAGTGTACGTGCATTCGGGCTAAATAGCGTGAGCGTATCTCTGCACGAGAGTACAGCTGCATGAACTCT
>NC_061833.1:13284771-13292271 GCF_019202785.1 Penaeus chinensis
AAAAAAAAAAAAAAAAAAAAAAAAAATTAGCACAGCATTTTCCCCATTTTTTATTAATTTTCCCCGGCGGCAATAGGTTAAGGATGAAACATGTGATTAATATTTTTTAAGAATCTAAAATGTGATAAATAAGAATCTAATATGTGAGATGCTTTACGGAAAATTCTCGAGATTATAAGCGCTGTAAGATCAGGAACCTTAACCTTCTATCGACTGAAGACAACAACGTAATTATGCAATTTGAGAATTTCTAGACTATAGTTACTTTACGAAAACAAAATGGAACAGCGATTTTAAATTTTGAACTTTCCAAAACATCGGGTAATATCTAATAATTACTATAATCAGATGGAAATTCAAAACCCGAATTTCTCATAGACTTTGTCGAAGGTTTATGCTGATTAAAAAAAAAGGAAAATAAAAATCCCACATAAAAAAACGCCTGAAGTTGGGAAACTGAGCGGAAATTATGCCTCTGGAAATATTTTGCTGCACAAGACACCTCTCTCATCATTTTTCATCTTTGATTAATATATCTCTTATGTCGCGTGTTTTTTTTCACTCTTTTGCAACATCCCACGCCCTCTAGTGGTACTTTCTTACCTCCACACCCTTAACATGGACGAAATCACAGGAAATACAGTGCGATAAAAAAGAATAATAATAATGATAATCATAAAGATCATGATACTGACGATAAAATGACGACGATAATAACAACTATAAAATAATAATAATAATAATTAAAACAACAACAAAAGTAATAACAATGTTGTTGATATTGTTAACAATACCACCACCAACAACAATAATAACAATAATAATAATAATAACAATAATAATAATAACAATAATAATAATAATAACAATAATAATAATAATAACAATAATAATAATAACAATAATAATAATAATAATAATAACAATAATAATAATAATAACAATAATAGTAATAATAATAGAGGCAGCACTTCTTCCCCCCTCCACCGTGGTAATGCAAACACCTTAAGAGAAATCCAAATAGAATCCGAAATTCGTACCTATTCCCCTCCGGACCCCCCCACCCCACCCCACTGGAAATTCCACGCGTGCCCCAAGGATAATATTCTCTACTTACGTGGTCACAGAAACCATGAATATTCCTATCCTGCATGATGATGATGATGGTGGTGGTGATGATAATTTTATAATAATAATAGTAATGATAATGATAATAATAATAACATAAAAGTAATAACAATAACAATAACAATATTATCAACAATAATAATAATTATAATAAATTAATTAATAAAAAAGAAAACAGAATCAGCAGAAGTAGGAGTGGAATCAGAAGTAGGAGCAGAATCAGCAGAAGTAGGAGACGAAACAGAATCAACAGAAGTAGGAGCAGAAACAGAATCAGCAGAAGTAGGAGACGAAACAGAATCAACAGAAGTAGGAGCAGAAACAGAATCAGCAGAAGTAGGAGACGAAACAGAATCAACAGAAGTAGGAGCAGAAACAGAATCAGCAGAAGTAGGAGACGAAACAGAATCAACAGAAGTAGGAGCAGAAACAGAATCAGCAGAAGTAGGAGACGAAACAGAATCAACAGAAGTAGGAGCAGAAACAGAATCAGCAGAAGTAGGAGACGAAACAGAATCAACAGAAGTAGGAGCAGAAACAGAATCAGCAGAAGTAGGAGACGAAACAGAATCAACAGAAGTAGGAGCAGAAACAGAATCAGCAGAAGTAGGAGACGAAACAGAATCAACAGAAGTAGGAGCAGAAACAGAATCAGCAGAAGTAGGAGACGAAACAGAATCAACAGAAGTAGGAGCAGAAACAGAATCAGCAGAAGTAGGAGACGAAACAGAATCAACAGAAGTAGGAGCAGAAACAGAATCAGCAGAAGTAGGAGACGAAACAGAATCAACAGAAGTAGGAGCAGAAACAGAATCAGCAGAAGTAGGAGACGAAACAGAATCAACAGAAGTAGGAGCAGAAACAGAATCAGCAGAAGTAGGAGACGAAACAGAATCAACAGAAGTAGGAGCAGAAACAGAATCAACAGAAGTAGGAGCAGAAACAGAATCAACAGAAGTAGGAGCAGAAACAGCAGAAGTAGGATCAGAATCAGCAGAAGTAGGATCAGAATCAGCAGAAGTAGGATCAGAATCAGCAGAAGTAGGAGTAGAATCAAAAGTAGGAAAAGAATCGGCAGAAATAGGAGTAGAATCAGCAGAAGCAGGAGCAGAAGCGGCAAAAGAAGGAGCAGAAGCAACAGAATTAGGGGCAGAATCAGCAGAGGCAGGACAGGCCAGAGCTCCTACGAAGGGTGAGGGAGACTGTGCCCTTTAACAGCCCGATAGATAGCCACCGAGACTCCGGTCGTAGTTATTAATTCCTTGTCTTCTCTCTGCCGCCGCCCTCGTCTCTTTTCCCTTCCTCCCCTTCATTTATTGTCTCTTTCTCTAGCTCCCACTTTCGTTCCGTCCGTTTTGTCATTCGCGTTTCTCCGGGAGTATTCGATCTGTGTGCCTCATCCCACCTTCTTCCGCATATAAAATTCCAAAATCGAGTTTTTTATGTTCATTCCCGACGGTAGAACTTTTCCCCGAAGGACGCAAAACATACCCGTCCCCCCCACCCTAAACATAACCTCCCTCCCTCCCCCCCTCTTCTCCCACCACCTCTAAAAGCAACGGCTGCCTCTTCCCTGCAATAAAAAAAGAATCTTGCAATAAATTCATATTCCGTCCGTTCCGTCTTCCTTGGGGATGACGCGGGGGAGGGGAGGGTCCCTGACACAACCAGATCCGTGTATCCACACTATTTCTCACTCACCTGCTTCCTATCTTTCGTCATTCCATACCATCTATCCATCCATCCATCTATCCATCCATCTGTATCTGTAACTGCATCTGTGTGTCTCTCTCTCTCACTCTCATTTCCTCCAAATCTCCTTCTCTCCATCTCCCTCCTTCCTTCTCTCCCTCTTCCCTCTTTCCCTCCTTCTCTCTCCTTCCCTCCCTCTCTCCTTCTCTCCCTCTTTCCATCCTTCCCTCCATCTCTCTCTCCCTCCTTTTCTCTCTCTCTCCATCTCCTTTCTTACACCCGAACGGATTCACCAACTCTCGGCTTCCTCTCCGGAAGATTTCCAATAGAATTCTTTCCCGAGATTCGTGCCGCATGGATAAAAGGGGAGGGGAGGGGAGGGGAGGGGAGGGGAGGGGAGGGAAGGGGAGCGGATGGGAGGGGAGCGGATGGGAGGGGAGCGGATGGGAGGGGAGGGGAGGGGAGGGGAGGGGAGGGGAGGGGAAGGGAGGGCAAAGGAGAAAGGGAGGGGGGAGAAGAGGGTAAAGGAGGAGGAGAGGGAAGAGAATGGAAGGGAGAGGGAAGGGAGGGGAAGAGAGGTGGAGGGGAGAGTGCGGGAGGCGGTGGGGGGAGCGGAGGGGTGGAGTGGGGAGGGTGAACGAGGAAGGGGGGGAGGGAAAAGATGGAGGAGAGGGAAGGGAATGGAAGGGGAAGGGAGGAAGGGGAGAGGGAAGTGGTGAGGAAGGTATAGGAGGCGGTTAGGGGGGGAAGGGAAGGGAGAGTAGAGGGTGGAGGCGGAGGTGAAGCCTAATGAGAGGGAGAAATTAGAGGGGGAGGGAGGAAGGGACACGGATTCCCAAAGACGGTCTTTACTGCTCCTAGGAAACAATACTAATTACATTTTTTGTTCCCTCTCATAATCATATTCTTAATTGGATATGTATATATATTTTCTAATCCGTTGATCTTGGTCGAAACACTACTGCTGACCCTCCCCCCTTTTTATAATTTCCGTTGTTAACCTGATGATAGTCACTAAAATATAAATTTATTCAGATTCACCGATGTTCACATTCACTCCCTCTTGCAGTCAGTACAATTATTTATTATACATCGCTTTTGCTCTCGTTTCCTTTCCCATTTCTCTACCCCTTTCCCATTATCTTTTCTCTACTTAAATCCATATACGCAAGTGCTCAAACGAATGGTTACAACCCCCAGCGCACATACAAATACAGACACAGACAGACAGACAGACAGACAGACACACACACTATCCACACTGTCCACATACACATACACACACTGTCACACATAATGTCCACACACCCCCAATACGCACACAAAATCACCAACTAACTCACACGACACACATAAACACACCCCAATTTGCATACCGCGGTATTGGCTCTGCAGCTATCCAGTCGCACATCAGCTGGGCGCCGACGTTTGCGAAACATCTTGCGTGAAGACTTGGGCAAAGTGAGCTCATCCCAATGGCCGGCGTGAACTACCACAACCCCTCAGTTACCGGCTTGTTTATGGATTCGCCGAGACGCGCATCTGCAGTACCAAATCTTCCCCTTGTGGCCTCGACGTATGTATGCAACGGCATGCAATCCACAATGAACGCACGCATATATTCTCTCTCATTTTCGAAGTACCTCCGAGTCTCCCTGGGACTTAGGAAACATACAAACTGGATAGTCTGCCATATTCACATAACGTCAGGACACGTATTTAAGATGCACGATGTAAATGCAGGCAAATAAGGCAGAGAGTTTACAGCAAGGCAAGCAAGACTTCGCCAGACTGGCCGTTATGGATTCATACATACACATACAAAATGTATGCATCGATTTGCACTTCTATGTCAACTACACACACACACACACACACACACACACACACACACACACACACACACACACACACACATATACACACACACACACCAATGACGACGACATGCAAAGACAACAAAGTATTTTCCTCAGACACCCACAAACACACACGCACACGCGTCGAAGGTAAATATCCCAGGGCGACTTATAACCTACTTGTTATACTTTCCTCCCCACGCCCTCCTGGACCTCCTGTCGCGCGTCACCCTCGGCGCCGCCTCACTCTTCCTCATTACTCTCTCTCTCATTTCGTCACTTGCTCTTACTTTGATAACGCCCTCAATTTCTCCTCTTACTCTCTTTATCCTTCTTATACATACATACATACATATATGCATGCATACATACATTCATATATGTATACATACATACATACATGCATACATACATACATACATACATACATACATACATACATACATACATACACACACACACACACACACACACACACACACACACACACACTTATATAAATATTTTTCTGCAATCTCTATACATCAGCAAAGAAAGAATCTCCTTCCCCTCGTTTTCATTACCATTCATCACCTAAACACTCTCCCAACACGCCTCCCTTTCTCATAACCTCCCCTCTACCTCATCATACCATCACCACCCCTTCACTCCTTCACTATTTTGCATTCTCCTCTATCCTCTCCCTCCCTGTACCTCCATGGCTCCATCACGGGCCCTTTTCCTCAGCTGGACACTCCCCCCCCCCCCCCTTTACGCCACCCAGGGGCTCGGAGCGACTGTCCCTCTTGTTCCCCTCCATTACACACCTGATCCCTTCGCTGGCTGGTCATCCACCTCCTGTTCTCAGTCCCTGCCTCTTCCCGTAGCCCTTCAGCCCCATCCTGTAGCCCTTCAGCCCCTTCCTGTAACCCTTCACCCTGGCGTTCTGAAAGGCAAGGGTGACACTACGAAGGAAGTACTAACCCAGGGAAGCCAGCTTCTTGACGCGGTACTTGACGGGGGCAAGGGTTAGCTTTGCAAACCTCCAGAAGGGGGTGCTTGTGGACACCGGCGCGGGCGGACCCACCACCTCTTCCTGGCAACGCTCTTTACGCATCCTGAAGAACCTGGATGCCACGCTGCCACGGAAGGCTTCAAAAAGAATCCTTAAGACCTCGACTCTTCTGGCTTCCTACGCGCACTCGCAATCCTGCTGGCAGACCCTTTGTCCTGGTCTAATTCGTGTCAGTCAGTGCACTTCACTCGAGAATTCACATCACATTTTATAATTTCTGAAAAGGGATGATCATAAATGCAAGGGTATGCGCCGGAATACACTTTCCTTGAAAGTTGCGCAATGGCCTGTCTCCTTCTTCGACATTCCCTCGCACTAACTTGCGTCGCCGGGCAATTAGCGAAGACGCGCTGAGGCCAACGGAGGCCACACTTGTCACCGTCTCTCACGCTCTCCCCAGCAGCAGTCTCATGCGCTTACTGCAAGACCAAGCGAGTGGGGCGTCTGTGAGGTGTGCTGGCCAGAGTGCCTTGTGTTTGGTCTCCTGTGTTGGTTAATGTTACTTTCTACCGCAATGCCGTGGCCGCCTAACAGATTTCCCCTTACTTACTCCACAGATCTTTCCGTAACAAATCTGGCTCATCGAACAACAACAATGAGAACGTGTGCTAATGTGTGCCGTGGGAGTCCACTGCACGACTAACAGTGCAAACATCTCAACACATACACCTCTCATCTACCCTCGCAAAGAAAGATGTTTATATCACAAATTGGCATAAACTTGTTTTCTGTCTCTATAACAACAAAGCGTCTCTCTAGTGCAACCATACGAGAAAAGACAATTAGAAAGACCTAGAAAGTAGAGAGAAATCTGTCTCGCACCCCCCCCCCCCCCCAGAAAAAACAAACTCCGACAAAGGAATGACAAACAGAAATATCTGTCGCCAAGACCCCCAAAAGGAGGAGGTAACAGCGACCGCGATGTCGATCATTACAGAATTACAGAACAATAGGGCATGGAGGAACGAGGCCGCAGCACACTTTCACTTTTCTTACAATGCAGGAGGGTTGAGTCACAGTGCATTCTTCCACTTCCCCGTTATGCCTGCGTTCCTCCGCCCATCCCGCCCATACACTGATGATCCCTCTGCCGTCGTAATTGCTTAGAGGACAAGCAGGGCAAAATAGGCCGTTTATGAAGGCAAGATGCGGGACGCTTGTCTATAATCAGAGACATTGATAAAATCGTAAAAAAGGCAGTTGCCGGATGATAAACAAGTAAAATAAAAGTGATATAAATTCTATAAAATGATGTATTACAAATGAATAATAAAAAAATAAAAAAACCGCTACATGGATGAAGGAAAGATTGCACGCGTGTTTCAGGAGGAATAATTATACCAGAAAAGGAATTTTGAAAAAGAAGAATGTACTCAGTCTCCAAAACAAGAAATGACATATGCTTCCTTCAACATATTTCGAAAGTGGTGACTTAAACACTTCTCTTATCTTATTCGATGAGGCGGTATTTGGCTATCATAAAGGAATCAAGATTGCTGTTTATGCTGATAACGTTACCAATAAAGTCTATTCGCTACAGTTCCGTCGCCGAAACCTCTCTCTCTCTCTCTCTCTCTCTCTCTCTCTCTCTCTCTCTCTCTCTCTCTCTCTCTCCCTCTCTCTCTCCCTCTCTCTCTCCCTCTCTCTCTCCCTCTCTCTCTCCCTCTCTCTCTCCCTCTCTCTCTCCCTCTCTCTCTCCCTCTCTCTCTCTCTCTCTCTCTCCCTCTCTCTCTCCCTCTCTCTCTCCCTCTCCCTCTCCCTCTCCCT
>NC_061833.1:13294771-13297271 GCF_019202785.1 Penaeus chinensis
ACATACTTCACCCATTCTTTTCCTACTTATTTCATGTTTTTTTCCTCTTTTAAGTGAACAACAATTCTTTGAGGTTTGACGTCCTGGCGCGAGTGACAATGGACGATGACAAGAGCGCAGGGAAACGTAATTATTTCCTCCCGCGCGCGTCGCCGAGAGGGCCAGACAATGGAAACGTGGATAAAACATTTCGCTGAACCAAAAAAAATAAAAAAGAATAATAAAAAGAAATAAAAAAACAGAGGAAGAAATAAAGAAAAACGATGAATAAAGATTTTTTTTTAATAAAAATACAGAGAGGCCTACATAGCAAAATCAATATATACATAAGAAACGCCTGCCTAAAGTAAAGACGAAAGACTGAAACACGCCCCGGTCAAAAGGTCATCCTCAACAGGAATTCAATTCTAACAAAGCCCTTAACAACACAGGTCACGTCAGCCGAGATGAGGTTGCGGATGCTTCAGTGACGTAGGCGATGCTGAGGTGACTCAGCGCCGTGCACTCGCAAATGTCAAGCTAAACTACCGGAAAATTACACCTTCCCAGAGATGCTACACCTGCCCCTTTTGATTTTTTATCACTAGACTAAGAGACTAAAAGAACAAATATGTGTATTTATTTTCATATAAGTAAAATATAATCGACGATGCATTCCACAGCACTGCAATAAATCATAAGCCACCAAAACAGGAAGTCATCAACCAGCCGATCGACCAGTCAACAGAAGTCATTAAGCGCGGGGTAAAGAGAAAGAAAAAACACTCGGCTACCGGGCAATATTCCCGCTGGGCGACGAGTGTGGGCGCGAGCGCGGAATGGGCGTGGTGGCGTGGTGGCGCTGACGAGAGACTTTCACCCTAACCGTGGCTGCCTTGCTTCCGGTACCGAGCTCGAATTCGCAGCCGACATTTCCTCGATAATTGGCCTCTCGCATGGAGCTCCCCACTTCCCACTTCTTCCCCTTCTTTTTCTCCTTCTTCTCCTTCTCCTTTTTCTTCCCCCTCTCCTCTCCCCCTTCCCCTCCCCCTCTCTCCCTTCCCCTCCCCCTCTCTCCGTTCCCTTCTTCCCTTTCCCTCCCTTCTTCCTTCTCCCCTCCTTTGCCCCGACGATTAAAGACACTCCGCGTGATCCGGCAATCTCAACTTCTGTCATTCCCTCACGGCGAGCGTCATCTCCCTCGTCCACTTTCCACTCCCTTGATGGTAATTGCCCCGATGCCTTTCGCTAATCATTTCCTCCTTTTTCTTTTTAAAACTACATGTAAACGCCCATTTTCAAAAGTCCTCGCGAGCGCCCTCGGTTCCCCTCCCCTCTTGGTTAAAGAGCTCAAATATGATGATCGAGATCCCTCACATTTTGCAGCCTCGTTCTCGCCCAAAGTTCCCGTCGGAACGGCAGCTGCAGGAGTCTTGGGGCCTTAGAGCTGGTGGCAACACTTTGACAAGGAAGGAGGAAGCAGGGAAAGAAGTAACTGAAAGAAGCTAGGGAGGAAGAAGCAGAAGCAACAGGGGAAGTAGTAACGGGAAGAAGAGGCGGGAGAAGATGCAGGAGAAGAAGAAGCATGGAAAGTAAAGGGCGTCGGGTGATAGGGGAAGGAGGTAGGGGGGACGGGGATTGGGGGATAAGGTGAAATCACAGGCGTCTAGTTTTCGAAGCATGAGAGATCTTAGGGATTAGTAGAAAGGAGATTCCTAAACCCTCTGAGAGCATTTCATAATCTAAACAGGGATGTGAAGGCTGGTCAACACTCAATATACTTCTGAAATCCGTAATGGAGAAAACTTTGGAAGCTGAAAAGTGCAGAATAAATGAATTTCCCAGATGGACGTGTCTACGAAGAGAGAGAGAGAGAGAGAGAGAGAGAGAGAGAGAGAGAGAGAGAGAGAGAGAGAGAGAGAGAGAGAGAGAGAGAGAGAGAGAGAGAGAGAGAGAGAGGGGAGAGAGAGAGAGAGAGAGAGAGAGAGAGAGAGAGAGAGAGAGAGAGAGAGAGAGAGAGAGAGAGAGAGAGAGAGAGAGAGAGAGAGAGAGAGAGAGAGAGGGGGAGAGAGAGAGAGAGAGAGAGAGAGAGAGAGAGAGAGAGAGAGAGAGAGAGAGAGAGAGAGAGAGAGAGAGAGAGAGAGAGAGAGAGAGAGAGAGAGAGAGAGGGAGGGAGAGGGAGGAGAGAGAAGAGAGAGAGAGAGAGAAAGAGAGAGAAAGAGAGAAAGAGAGAAGAGAGAAAGAGAGAAAGAGAGAAAAGAGAAAGAGACAGACAGACCGACCGACCCACAGAGAGACGGTTGAGTTCCAGAGTTGACTCCAGATTTCAAGGATGAGCGAGAATCATTTCCGAGGAGTCGTGTGAATCTTCAAATACCGAGGTGACCTTGAGAGGAGGAACAGCAGGATCGGAATTATGTAAAGTGGCTCATAACGGTTGCGAGATAAATGAGTTTTAGGGGAGAATGAGGAGTGAGAATAAAGCATGGATAAGAAAATGAGGATCGGGAGGGGAGAATGA
>NC_061833.1:13317271-13327271 GCF_019202785.1 Penaeus chinensis
TTTTCGCCTCCAATTTTTCTTTTTCTTTCTTTCTTTCTCTTTTGTCTTTTCTTCCTCACACTACTGTTATTTTTTCTTTCTCCCTTTCTCTCTTTCTTTTTCTCGTTCATTTCCCCTTTCTTTCTCTCGTTCTTTCTTTCTTTTTCTCTCTTTTCCCATACTAAGACGCAGAAGGCCGGATAAAGAGACATGTATTCAAAAACTTCTTTGAGAACAAAAACACGAATGTCGACAAATATACAAATATGTGTATGTGTGTGTGTGTGTGTGTGTGTGTGTGTGTGTGTGTGTGTGTGTGTGTGTGTGTGTGTGTGTGTGTGTGTGTGTGTGTGTGTGTGTGCGTGCGTGATCATGTGTGTATTTAAAAGGTTACCGAATATAAACTACCATCAAACGTCGGGATGCACCATAAGAGGACAAACATCCAAATAAACGCAAACACTAAAAAAATATATATCGACCAAGGCCTCGAATTCCAAAGCGTGACTAAAGCGACGCCATTCGGCCACTCGGCGCCCCTTCCGCCTGGCCGCCAGGAGCGACTCGGCTCACCTTGAGGACGACACTGGCGGTTGAGCACAAGTGAGCAAGGAGACTGGTAGGCTGGCGAAGGTGCTAGCTGACTCACGCAGCCCCCTTTCTCTGTCTCATTCTCTTTTCCCCATCTTCTTCTCCTCCTCCTTTTCTTCTTCCATCTCTCCTTTTCATTTTGTTTCTGCTTCTCCTTCTTACGTTTACTTATCTTATTACCCTTCTCTTTCTCTTCTTCTTCTTCTTCTTCTTCTTCTTCTTCTTCTTCTTCTTCTTCTTCTTCTTCTTCTTCTTCTTCTTCTTCTTCTTCTTCTTCTTCTTCTTCTTCCTCTTCCTCTTCCTCTTCCTCTTCCTCTTCCTCTTCCTCTTCCTCTTCTTCTTCTTCTTCTTCTTCTTCTTCTTCTTCTTCTTCTTCTTCTCTTCCTCTTCCTCCCTCTCCCTCTCCCTCTCCCTCTCCCTCTCCCTCTCCCTCTCCCTCTCCCTCTCCCTCTCCTTCTCCTTCTCCTTCGCCTTCGCCTTCGCCTTCGCCTTCTCCCTCTCCTCCTCCTTCGCTTTCCCCCTCTGCTTCTTATTTACGTTTTACGTACCCCCCCCCCCCTTCAAGCTCTATGAGAACGGCGCGTGGGAACAGATCTACTCCTTCTCACATGTTAAAAAAAAAACCTTTTTCACGTTATCTTATTTACAAGAGGGAAAACAAATGAGGAAGAGGATGAGAAAATGACGAGCAAGAAGAGTAGGAAAGGACGTAATAGAGGCGGAGGAGGAGGAAAGGGGGAGGAGGAGGAGGAGGAAGGAAAGGCGACGAAGAGGAGAAAAGGCAAGGAAGAGGAGACAGTGAAAGAAGAGCAGCAACGCCAACAATTAAAGAAGACACAGGAATACGAGAAAGTCGAGACGCAGGTGAGAAATGACACCACCAATAATAAAACACAAAATAGACGGAGGAAGAAGAGGAAGAGGAAGAGAGGAAGAAGATTAAGAAGAATCTATAAGAATCTCCCTTCGGTATTGTGACCGCAGAAACCGTCCCCCCCCCTCCCCCCCTTTCCTCGACCACGGGGGCATGCAAGCGGCGGCGCCCGGGGGGTCCTCCTCCATTAAGGCCGCAGGCACGACTCTCGCAGGATATTGGCAGCTTTGTCAAGAGGAGGTGGAATTATCCGGGCGAAGGTCGAGTCTCCCTTTCCCGCTCCCTTTGTCCCTGCCGGGCGCTGTGCCTCCGCCCGGGAGACACGCGTCGATAAGTTGTCCTTGCTTTATTCTTAAAAAAAAATAAAATAAAAATAATCCGGTTGATAATATTTCTTCAAAATAAATATCGAGTTGGTGTGGCTGGGTGGTCGGCAGGGAAGGGGGATGAATAGAGGGAGGGAGGGAGGGAGGGAGGGAGGGAGGGAGGGAGGATGGAGGGGTTGAGAGAAGGGTAAGGGGAGGATGGAAGGGTTGAGGCCACGAGGTTGAGTGAGCATGGAGGGGGTTGAGAGCATGAGGTTGAGGCATAGAAGGAAAGTAGGAAGGAGGTGATTAGACAGATAAACCTCTATGAGAGAGGCCACTCCAGCTACGGACTAGGCTACCAAAATGACACTAGTTCCTCCGCATCGCAGCGACCGCCTTCGCCCAGCGCACCTGCCTCACTGTCGGACTTTTCACGATGCACTGTCGGGACCGTGGGCGGGACAGGGAGGTTGCCAGCGCTGGATCTCGGACTCGGCTCGGACTTTCAACTGACTCATACCCGAATAAACAAATACATAAACAAATAAGTAAATAAACAAGTAAACAAATAAATAAACAAATAATCTAAGAAAACTGTTCCTTCGTCAGCTCTTGCAAAGCCACGTCACGGGCCACTCATACGTTGTCATCACCCGAAGTCGAGGAAGGCCTGGTCTACCTACCTGCGTCGACGGGAGCAAATGTAAGGAGTTTTTAAGTGGAATAAAATCCGGTGTTTAAGTAGCTCGAGGATCGGAGGAAGATCGGGAATATATTATCCTCTCGCCGGAGGGAATAACTGACAGGAGACGACCAGTGAGATTTTTGTGTCATAATATATATACATTTCGGGCAGGGGATTACCTGTGTTTGATCAAATAGTGTAACTACCGACATTACAAAAATGAAAATGTGTCAGACTGTTAATCTAGATCATTCATGCATGTATGCAGAAAGTTAAGCAAAGGTATGGAAAAGTTGGATTCATTTAGAAATGTGATTTATGGAAGAGTAGGTAAACACACACCATCAAATCTGTAATTTTTGTTTTATTGGTCCTTGTGTGTACGTGTACGTATGCGCGTGGGTGGTATGTGCAGGTACTCATATCATAAAGAAGCTCAAGCCACAAGTTACTCTGATTCCCGAACGCCAACACAAAACGACTACACACAGTCATACATATATTCATCATCATACATATGGAAAAAGAACATAAAACAAAACAAACAAAAAATCCCGATCATATTCTTCCAAACATACTTGCCTATTGCCCCCCCCCCTTTCCCCTTCCCCTCTACCCTTCCCTCTTCCCCTACTCCCTTCCCTATCCCTTTGCCCCCCTCCTCCACTCTTTACCTTCCACTCCTCCACTCCCTACCCTCCCCTCCTCCAATCCCTACCCTACCCTCCTACCCCTACCCCTTCCCCTCTCCTCCACACAACAAACGCGCAAGGGAACACGCACAAAAGAGGCCTGATCGACTGCCGGGTACGATAGCTTAGCGGTGGCAAAAACTCGACAGCCGAGTGAGTCACAGAAAGGCGGCGTGATCGACACTTTCACTCGCCGTCGTCGGAATTGGAGTGATCGCCAGCACATCGCACCTGGTGAGAGGAAGAAGGAGGGGAGGGAGCAAGAGAAAAGGAGAGGATGAGAGAGAGAGAGAGAGAGAGAGAGAGAGAGAGAGAGAGAGAGAGAGAGAGAGAGAGAGAGAGAGAGAGAGAGAGAGAGAGAGAATACAGACAGACAGACACAAACAACCTACAACCTACACTGATCGCAAACAATGCAATGAACCAACTTTGAAGACTGAATGAACGACAGAGCGAGAGCGCCAAATGGAACAGAATGAAGCACGAGAGGCGGGGAGAGAACGAAGCCCAAACCAAACCTCCATAATTATACAAACGATTAACATGAATTTCCATATAAACAACAGGCCCGCCGCGCCGCCACAGCCTTCATTATAGAGACAGCTATTTTTTCATTATTATTATTATTATCTATTACCTTCCTGCTTACGTCTCTTCAATTCTCCTGCCCTCCCTTGCCCATACCCATGACGCCCATACACTTCCTTAGTCATTGTTGTTTATGTCCCTCCTTATCTCAAGGGCCCACACTCCCCTTTATATAAGCCCACATACCCTCCCTTGCCCATACCCAAGGAGTCATCCTACTTTAACAATACCCATGCTGCTCATACGGTTTCTTACTCATATCTTCCTTTACCCATGTCCAAGGAGTTATATCCTCCTTTACCCATACCCAAGCTGCACATGCTCTTTCTTACCTATACCCTCTCTTACCTAAACCCAAGGCGCCTTTATCTTCCCTTACCCATGCCCTCACTTATCCATACTCAAGGTGTCATATCCTCCTTTACTCATACCCATACCCACTCTTTCTTACCCTTTTCTTCCGTTATCCATATCCTCTCATACCCATACCCTCCCTTACCCAACCTCAAGGTATCATATTCTCCCTTACCCATACCCAAGCAAATCAAACGCTTTCTTATCCATGCCCTCCTTACCTATATCCTCCCTTAACCATACCAAGGACTCCTTATTTCCCGTTACCCACATCCTCTCATACCCATACCCACCCTTACCCATATCCCGCAAGACTTACGTAATAAAACAGATGAGATGAGGATGGATGCCGACCGCTATATAAACAAGTCACGCACGCCCACGCCCGTAATTGAATCGCCGCCCGCGCGAGTTTGGGCATGAGGGGCGCCGTCGGGTATGACTGATTGAAAATAAATCATAAGATAAGTCTCGATGATGGAAGATATTTCTGCCCCACCCATAAGGGAACCCCTGCCCTGCCCTGCCTTACTTATTTTATTCTACGCTCCTTCGCCCTTCTCTGCCCTACACTATACTACTATATACTACCCTACATTACCCTAGCCTCTCCTACCATTTCCTAGCCTAACCTACGTTACCCTACTCTAATCTACTCTCCTCTACTCTACCCTCCCCTACCCACCTTTCACCTCCCATCCCCTCCCTTCCCCCTACCCAAAGATAGTTTAGCGTGGCTAAATACCCCCTCCCCTCCTCTACCCCTGTTCCCTCTCCCTCTTACCCCTGCATCTGCCCTCCCCTCCCCTTGCGTCTCCTCTCCTCTCTTCCCCTGCCCTGCCCTGTCCTCCCCTCCCCTCCTGCCCCACCTTCATGCCAAGGTACGCCTTCCCGTATATGGCACTGGCCCTGGGCTGTCCTCGGTATGCGTGCAGACGCGAAGGAGTACGTACTCGCCAACAGATACCCAAGGGCGGTCGCCATCATGAAGACGATTCCCCTGGCAACTCCTGGCAACATGGGGTGTTTCTATGGGATATTGTGTGGGTGAAAGGTCGGGTATGATCGAACATGGGGTGATGTTTCGTTGCATGTGTTTGTGTATGTGAGAGAGAGGGAGATAGAGATAGATTGACAGATATATAGATATATAGATAGATAGAGAGATAAAGAGATAGATAGATAGAGATAGAGATAGAGATAGAGAGAGAGAGAGAGAGAGAGAGAGAGAGAGAGAGAGAGAGAGAGAGAGAGAGAGAGAGAGAGAGAGAGAGAGAGAGAGAGAGAGAGAGGGGGGGGGGGGAGGCAGAGACAAGGGGAAAAAATAAAACCGTCGACTCGGATGTCAATCAATCACAGTCTGCCAGGAAGTGATGCAACTCTCCCTTTCAACTTTCTCTTTGTGCAAAATACCACAAGAAGTGTAGATAATGACAAGGTCATTGTCTTTTTTCTTTCTTTCATTTTGATTTATTATTTTATCGATATATAAACTATTTTGGGGGTCTTTGTCAGTTGGTCAATGTCTATCTATCGGTCCGTCTATCTCTTCATATACACATAGATACAATGTGAGTTTAGACACATACATACATGCATATATGCATATATACATACATGCACATATATATATATATATATATATATATATATATATACGTAAATATATGTGAATATATATGCATATGTATCATGTGTACATGTATACATGTGTATATACATACATATACACATATACATACATACATACATACACACATACACACACACGCTCACGCACACGCACACACACACACATACACACGCACACTCTCTCCCTTCGATTGTGGGCGGGGCCGCGACGCGTCCTTTTTCGTTTACATTTCTCTAGTAGTTTGGTTGCAAGTCTTCCTTTCAACGTGATGATTTATACTGATTTATACGTTCGTAAGAGTAATTTTTCCTAGTGTCCTTAGACTTTCCATTTTGTTAAAATATATATAACAGCTGGTATCACTCCATTTATCCATAACACCAAATGAAATATATGTGAATCACACAAAATAATTCATCAGAGAGAGAGAGAGAGAGAGAGAGAGAGAGAGAGAGAGAGAGAGAGAGAGAGAGAGAGAGAGAGAGAGAGAGATAGAGAGAGAGATAGGAGAGGGAGGGAGAGAAAGAGGAAAGAGGAGAGAGGAGAGGGAGAGGAGAAAGAAGAGAGGGGGAGAGAGAAGAGGGGGAGAGGAGAGAAAAGAGTAGAGAAGAGAGAAGAGGGGGAGAGGAGAGAGAAGAGAAGAGAAGAGAGAGAGAGAAAGAGAAAGAGAAGAGAGAGAGAGAGAGAGAGAGAGAGAGAGAGAGAGAGAGAGAGAGAGAGAGAGAGAGAGAGAGAGAGAGAGAGAGAGAGAGAGAGAGAGGGAGAGAGAGAGAGGGAGATAGAGAGAGCGATATATATATATATATATATATATAGAGAGAGAGAGAGAGAGAGAGAGAGAGAGAGAGAGAGAGAGAGAGAGAGAGAGAGAGAGAGAGAGAGAGAGAGAGAGAGAGAGAGAGAGAGAGAGAGAGAGAGAGAGAGAGAGAGAGAGAGAGAACTTTGATTTGACAAGTATATCGAGACAAAAGCTTACATCTCAAAGCATTACTGTGTACTGGAGGAACGAGTATAGCACAAACAGCTTTTTTTTCTCCACGAAAAAGTTTTAACAGGTTTTCTTACGAAAGTATGTCCAAACACCGAAGAAGTTATCTTCAAATGAGTGCTCTATTTTCTCAAACATGATACCACAGCACTTACACCAAAACATTTATTTACATCTATAAATCAAGAATAAATAGCAATAACACTAACAGCAACGACATCAATAACAACAGCAACAACAACAACAACAACAACAACAACAACAACAACAATAAGAATAATATCAACAAAACAACAATAATACTTATTATTCTTATTGTTAAAGAGGTAAAAAATGAGGGTTCAGTTCAAATACGCACGGACAGCCGGCTGGATTTTGTTACTTTTACTTTTGTTACTGAGTTTTTTTCGTTTTTACATATTAAATATTTTCTGTGATACAAGTCAACCTCAAGCTCTCTCTTTTTTTTTTTTTTTTTTTTTTTTTTTTACGAAATCTGCCTTAATATTAATTCTAAAAACGTTAAATATTTACGATCGGTTCCTTAAATTAGGGCCGACCGAGTTACAAGAAGAATTTTCTTCGTTTTGTACTTTTTCTCCTTTTCCCCACACAAGTCTTCGTTCGTTAGCTTGTTCCCTTCTTCTTTTTTCGTTTTCCTGTTCCTTCCTTCGTTCGGTTTCTTATTATTTTTTATCACATCAAGCTGGTCGTCTGTCTGTCGCGTTTTCTATTTGACTGTTATTAGACAACCTTCTCGCTGTTTCCAACACTTGAGCCAACCTCCTTCCTTTCCTTCCTCCCCTCCCCCTTCTCCTCTCCCTTCTCCTCTTCCGATCCTCCTTCCCCTTCTCTCTTTCATCTTTCTCGCCCTCCTCTCCTCTCCCTCACCCCTTTCTCCTTCCCCTTCTCTCTCCCTACCCTTCCCTATCCTCTATCCCCTCCTCTTCTCGGCTCTCCCTCCCCCCCTTCGTCCTTCCTCTCCTCCTCCTCCTCCCTCTCCCTCCTTCCTCGGTCACATCTCGCGTTACATAAGAAGACTTCGAGGACAACTTGGCCAATAAAGAAAAAAAAAAAAAAAATATGGAGGCACGAACAACGACGGGGTTCTCGCGCTCCGCTAAATAGTGAAACTGTGTCCTCAGAGAAGAATGGAGAGGAGGGAGAGGGGGAGAGGAGACGGAGGGGGAGAGGAGGGAGAGGAGGGAGAGGAGGGAGAGGGGAGAGGAGGGAGAGGGGAGAGGAGGGAGAGGAGGGAGAGGGGGAGAGCGGGAGAGGGGGAGAGGAGGGGGAGAGGAGGGGGAGGGAGAGGGGGAGAGGAGGAGGAGAGGAGGGAGAGGGGAGGGGGAGGATGAGGAGAGGAGGATGGAAAGTTAGAGGAGGAAAAGGAAGGGGAGGGGGCGGGAGAGAAAGAGGGAGGAAAAGTGGGAGGGAGGGAGGGAGGGAGAGACAGACAACACTAAAGCACCATTATCAGTATTAAACGTACCGTTTTGTAGTAATGATGTTATCAATTTGAATTCCTCGGTATTTTTATCACCAATCATTGTATAATCACTTTAGTCACTTTGCGATTAACATTTTTAGGCCTTGTTTCCTTTAATTACATAATTAGCAATGTTATGAGTCTTAATTGCACTTATTAGCTACGCATCTTTAATCAACAACATTGTCTCTTTCATACAGCCATTAAAAAGTCAATTACAAGCGCTACTATTACAGCCATTGTCAATCTGGAAATTGCTGATATTAGTATTGTAATCGCTTCCATAGACTTGATCCTAATTCTTATCAATAAGCGAGCATAATCACTTATGATAATGGTATTCGCTCCTCTGCTAATATGTATGTGGGCATTCGGTAAAATATGCACAAGTACAGTACATTTATATACATTACAAATACCTATGTATGCATTTATATACTAATACGCATACATACATACATACATACATACATACACACACGCACACACACACACATATATATATATATACATATATATATATATATATATATGTATGTATATGTATATATGTGTATGTATATGTATATATATCTATATGTATATATATGTATACGTATATATATGTATATATATATGCATGTGTATAAAAAATTAAACATACATATAAACACATATGCACATATATACATATAAAGACGTGTGTATTTCCATCTGCATACACGCAAAAATGCCCCTCATTTATAAATGCATAAATATAAAATACACAAAGTAAATCCAGCCTCTCCCCAACCCCTCCCCCCCCTCCCCACCTACTCCACAGAACATCATAAAAAATGACATCACGTGATTTTCTCCTCCTCTCAAGGATTACATTCAAACGTGTGTTTTTTTTTCTTTTCTTTTTCTCCTCCTTTTCTCTCCTTTTAATATCAACTTGCCCGAACCATTACATAGCTCTCCAGATACACCGGATACCTGGACACGACACATAAAACAAGCCATTAAATAATAAAGGTGTGTGGACATGACCGCAGTTAGGAGAAGGAGCATGTCAGGAGGAAGGAAGGAGCGGGGAAGGGGGAGGAAGAATAGAGGAACAGGAAGGGGGAAGAAGGGATGGGGAAGAAGGAAGGGTGGTGGAAGGGGAGGAAGGATGGGGGAAGAGGAAGGGGGAAGAAGGGATGGGGAAGAAGGAAGGGTGGTGGAAGGGGAGGAAGGATGGGGTAAGAGGAAGGGGGAAGAAGGGATGGAGAAGAAGGAAGGGTGGTGGAAGGGGAGGAAGGATGGGGGAAGAGGAAGGGGGAAGAAGGGATGGGGAAGAAGGAAGGGTGGGGGAGGGGAGGAAGGATGGGGGAAGAGGAAGGGGGAAGAAGGGATGGGGAGGGAGGAAGGATGGAGGAAGAGGAAGGGGGAAGAAGAGATGGGTAAGAAGGAAGGGTGGGTGAAGGGAAGGAAGGATGGGGGAAGAGGAAGGGGGAAGAAGGGATGGGGGAAGAAGGGATGGGGAGGGAGGAAGGATGGAGGAAGAGGAAGGGGGAAGAAGAGATGGGGAAGAAGTAAGGGTGGGGGAAGGGGAGGAAGGATGGGGGAAGAGGAAGGGGGAAAGAGGGATGGGGAGGGAGGAAGGATGGAGGAAGAGGAAGGGGGAAGAAGAGTTGGGGAAGAAGGAAGGGTGGGGGAAAGGAAGGAAGGATGGGGGAAAAGGAAGGGGGAAGAAGAGTTGGGGAAGAAGGAAGGGTGGGGGAAAGGAAGGAAGGATGGGGGAAAAGGAAGGGGGGAGAAGGGATGGGGAGGGAGGAAGGATGGAGGAAGAGGAAGGGGAGAAGACGGATGGTAAGGG
>NC_061833.1:13334771-13339771 GCF_019202785.1 Penaeus chinensis
TCCGCTACTAACCGTGAATAGCGTGCACTCGGGAGAAACGAAGTTAAAATTCTATAAATTCAATTAATCCCTGTGGTTACGAGATATGATTCCGTGCGGGATGCCTCGGAATATAAATCTAAAGTTTGAGAAACAGTTTCTGGTATTTATGTGAATTGCCATTCTAGGGGGAAAAAAATAAAAAAACAGTTTGCGTAGAACAAGGGCCTCCAATTTGAACTTGTAGTTGCAATAGCGTCGCATGAAAGTGACTACGAGCTTTTTTAAACATAAATTACAGTAATTAATAGATAGTTTGTATACTGTAAGCCAACCGCAACGCTTATCGTGCCCAGCAACGCAACAAACACACGCTGGCCAGATATCCTAACCGAGAAGGTACTGGCTCGCAGGGCCGTACGTGGCGCCGAACACCTGGCAGCAGCCGAGCAGGTTCGACAGCTGAGGAACAGAGCGGAAGTTCTTTGTTGACCCAAGTTTAGAGCAGCTCCAGCGAACATGCGGTCTGCTAGACCTCCTGCTTCGCCCCCTACACCCGCGTCATGTGGTGCACTGATATGTCCTCTTGCGGCGGCTCACTGGGACATGCCCGCTCACACTAGACAGCTCTGCACCTCGGCTTTCTAAACGACAAAAACAAAGTACTCGGGCCTTTCATTCATACGAACACTTGTAGACGAACACGCGTACTGAATTGCATCAACGACTATACGACATTCACGATCACGAGCGTAAACCACCAAGCAACGAGAGAGCACACGTCCTGAATAAAGAGATCGCAGCAGGAGAGACTCGAACAACGGAACAGTCATTTCGGTCTTCAATAAGCAGGTTATAAGTCATCACAAGCCTGTAACAGATCGGAGAGCTTTCGTACAAGTCTCCCCTGATAACGGTGCTGTCCTGCATCACACACAGCACCACCACTACCACCTGCTCGCCACCACGGCACACACAAACAGATATGGGGGGTCTACGATCGTCTCTGCTGAAGCAACGACTGCCCCCGTCCGCACTGGTCGTTTCCTGAGGTCGTGACCCTCCGACACAGCCCCGAATTTTTCTCTAAGGCCACTTATGAAATGCACAAAAGTGAGAAGACTGCAGCAGGCCTACACTAGCTGGCCTCGCCCCCAGACCCGGGGCTCAGGTTGGCGGGGCGCAGCTCGCTCAGATGAGGCCAGATCGATACTAGTCCTGGATACTGCCAGCGAGCGTGGCCATGCCGGGGTAGAACTCCCTCCAGCGCCGCCTCCCCTCGCAGGACCCGCCCTCTCTCCCCTCGGCAGGATTCCCTCTCCTCTCCCCTCTTCAGGAACCGTCTTCCCTTCCCTCTGTATGACTTTCCCCTTCCTTCATAACCTTTGCGTTGCTCACTGTGGCTAATCAAAGGACCCATTATCCCTCCCCAACAGCAGGGTAGAGCTCCCACCCTTTGCCTAATAACTCCACTCTCCCCGCTGCCCGCACGTCACGTTCCCTCCCGACGGCGGCGAAGGGAGGGCACACGTTACCCTTGTAGAACTCGACGCAGCGCCCCTCGTCTCCCCCTCCCCCGCCGCCAGTCCACTTCCGCCTACAGGTCTTCCTTCCCTTCTCCTCCGCCTTGCACTCTCGACGATTATCCCACCTCCCAATCATCACCCCCCTCATCTCCTAATCTCCTCAATGACCCTCTGACGCCACGAGGGTAAATAAAGATTCAACCAAAGGAAAATAACATAAAAAAGGAACTCCCTGGACTGTCTCGCCTTCCTCCCGAGACTGTGATTTCCGTCAAATCGAGGCGCCCTTCCCGCGTCCCGAGGACCTGGCGTCCGTGTCTGGCGAGTCGAGGAGACGATACATGCCTCATAAGACGTCCATTATTACGGGTCTTCGCCGAGCGTCCCTAGCAAGCTCAATCAACCTTTATCCCAAAATATTGTTTCTATTTTCTTGTTCCCTGAGCGAAATTGGGTCCGCAGTGGTAACCCGGAGCTCCTCCACTTTCTTCCCTTCCTGCATTTCTGGGTTGGAGATTGCGCTGCATTATTTTTTGCCTTCCGAAAAATACAAGGGAAGTTGGGGTATTTTCTGCGTGATTAAAGGCGAAAAATAATTGGGAAACGAAACGTGATATTATGAAAAAATGAACGTCGATTCGCAGCAGATCTCGTCCTTCCCGCAGCACTAGGTACGTCGGTCATGATATTTCGCAATGTACTCAGAGACTGATCATTGCGTGTGTGCTTTTCCTTTCATGCATTTTCAAACAAAGAAAAGTGGCTTCGTTAAAGGCGCGACCAAAGGCAAGTATCTTTTGCTTTCGGACTCTCCACTTCGTCTGCACAACTCATCAGCAAGATCATTTGCTGGTGAAGACTTTCTTTGTAATTAAAGTTGGAAGTTAATTGTGACAAAACTCTACCGTATCATTATATGAAAATGAACAAAGAATTCGTATTCACTTTACTTCTACAGGAGTTCAAATACCTGTACTTCTATCTTGCTGTATACGATGAGTCAGCTTTGTAATATGACCAATCAAAGAAAACAAATTAGTGGTCAAAACAGCGCTATTAGCTAAGTAGTCATCTAAAAATACGTTACATCTTCCCCATAACCGTTCAGAGAGTGCAGATGCAACGGAGGCAATAAGTGAGAGAACAAACGAAGCAATTAATCTCGTTCTGTTAACAGGGTCGGAAAAAAACAGGCCCCATGAATGCGGGCGGGAGTATGGGCGTCCCGACAGTGTGAATAACTCCGGACGGGCTACATCAGCACAGTGTTGACATTTACATTCCGACGTTGGGTCACAATGTACACCCCCCACCCCTTTGCCCTGTTGACAGCGGCGTGTTTTTTTCACAAGCCATCGACCCGCTTCAACTCTTTCCATTCAATTCTTTCCACTTTCCACGCGAACGCTTGCTAAGGGATCAATAGAGCAATCCCCAGGGTCCCAGCGGATGCGAACGAGGTGAAGTACAGAGGCGACGGATCACAGCACCCGCCCGTCCGTCCCCTCGGCGATGCTAAGCACGCGGCCTTGCGCTGACATTCTCCGGCGCTGACCCTCATCAGCCCCGTACATGGACGCTGCTGACACGGTCGCGGCTCTACCTTCACTCTTGAAACCTCCCTCGCATTGCTTCTCTCTCACTAGCACACTCGACCATCTGCTAGGCTCTTTAATCCACACTACCACCCTGCAATTCCTTTTTTCGTAGTATGACTGATCTACGAACAGCCATCATGAACCAATCCCGTGGTGTCATCCTGGTAGAACTACTTTCTAAAACTGCATTGATCCGCGGTTACTTTATATTTCAGGTACTACTCTTTCTGCCATACTAGTGTTACGAGCATCCTCATACATGTGTAATTGTACTTAAGAGGAAGGCCAAATAACCCTAGTTAGTTTGTTTATTTGTTTGAGTGTGTGTGAGTGTGTGTGAGTGTGAGTGTGTGTGTGTGTGTGTGTGTGTGTGTGTGTGTGTGTGTGTGTGTGTGTGTGTGTGTGTGTGTGTGTGTGTGTGTGTGTGTGTGTGTGTGTGTGTGTGTGCGTGCGTGCGTGCGTGCGTGCGTGCGTGCGTGCGTGCGTGCGTGCGTGCGTGCGTGCGTGCGTGTGTGCGTGCATGCATGGGTGTGTACGTATGTGCGCGTGCGTTTTTGAATTAACGCGCGCACTAAGTTGTGCGAATGAATCAACAGCACATTCATATTCGCAAGGACAGTCTCACCAACCGCGTAATCCGTAACACAAGCAAATGAGACATGAGCTTCTCACGTGACCACACAAAGTAGCATACTATTTTTCAGTTTTTTATTTCTTAACCGACCTCCCATCGTCTATAACGTCGAATAAAGAACGAAATCACACAACTGGCCTGAATGAGCAACGAAGGATTACAGTGGAAACGAAGACCACAGAGTAAAACATCAGACTGCCCTGCCTGGCGCCCGCCCTCAAGCACGCTCCCTAAGCCGTGGCGTTTCCCCCGAGGCGATCCCTAACCGGATAAAACCTCCCGCCCTTCCACTCACTTGAACTATACCTGTCTGCAGTGTGCGGGCCGTCCCTCTGATCCCTAGGCTTATTTATAGGAGAACCAATCGCGTCGGAGTGCAAAGTCAATGACCTGGTCGGGTCAGCTGCATGCGAATCTTGCAGTCACGGCGCCCTTGGTCAGCGATTTTTCTCTTCTTTTTTTTTTGTCCCTAGCGTTTCAAGGAGTAATCTGGCGGCCCGGATTAATTCCATCTGCCAATCGAGGCGAGTGGAATCGGCACAATGAGCGGATTTGCAGCGCGGCGCGTTGGCCGTCACGATATTGGATCTGGTCGCCGTATCCATCAATAGCCGAAACAGCGACGGCACGACCCCGGCTCGGGATCGCAGTCCGATCGCCACGTGCTGTCACTGTCACGCGAATCAATACTATCAAACGCATGTTGTCAGCCTAACGCATGGCAATCTGTACAAAATCATCTCGCCTTCAATATTACCTGTTACATAAACGATACACAGGTAATATTGCAATCAATACACAGCAAATCCATGCTGATATCACATGGCGCGCCTATAAAGGCAGGTCAGTGTTCCAAGCATGACAAGCAGCGGGGGATGGATGTTGCTATCCTCGGCTCCTTGACGAGGCAGTAGGCCAAGGTAGGTCAATACAGTTCTCTCAAGGTCCTGCGGCCGGTCCAACCTGTGTGTCCAGCCAGCCTGCATTCGGGATGAGAACCATGCAGACTGACAACATAATAAAAACCATTTCTCTCGCCACGACTCGCAGCCATTTTGGGAAAGATAAACACACAATATTTTAGCGAAAAGTGACGTCTGCCGACCTGCTCAGCCTCAGCCGACGTGAGGTTGCAGGGCACGAGCTCAACGAACCCACAACAAAAACGGGACAAACACAAGTACCAGCTTATTGCCCTGTCATTACCTCCTCTTTAGGTACAAAAATAAATATATAAATATATAAATAAATAAATAAATACAT
>NC_061833.1:13349771-13362271 GCF_019202785.1 Penaeus chinensis
CGAATCAAGGTGTCGCCCAGGTAAAAGGCCATTCTACAATATTTCAATCATTTTGCCCCTTTCTTTCCAGTCACATAAATCTTATCAGCAAGCAGTCAAATTCACCGGAAAAAAATACAATGAATGTCATCTCTAAAAATATACATATATATTTCCTTCCATCTCTCTTGCATGACATGAAATCGAACGCGAAAATAAGAATCAATAAATACGCATCTTTTCCTCCATTTTCGCTCCATACGTACGAGTACATTCCTCACCCAACACCACGAAAGGGCGTTTGATCCCTCATCGTACTCGGAGGATGTACGATCAACAAACTCGCTCCAAGTGGTATTAACAAGGTGTCGGAAACGTATACATGTAACTCATCTCAGCTATGAAGTTGTTTTTTCCTTGCGCTCCTCCCGTCTTCGCTCTCTCGCTTTCTTCCTTTCTTTCTTTTTCTTTCCTTCTTTTTTCTCTCCCTCCTCTCTCTTTCCCAGCCTCTCTCTTTCCCTTTCTCTTTCTCTCCCTCCCTCTCTCTTTCCTTTCCTCTCTCCCTCTCTACCCTTTCATTGGTCCTTCCCCTTTCAAATCTCTCTTCATTCTCTTTTCATTCAGCCTCCTTCCTTGTTTATTTTTAAGCTTACGTTCCTACTCATCTGTCTGTTTGCTCGCCTATGGTCTTATCCCCGCCCACTCCTCGATCTACGCGCGTCCTCCTCCGCATCCACTCCTTTCGCTAACTCCCATGCCTCCTCCATTTGCTTCACTTATTCTCATCCAACAGTCTATTCCATCTTCGCTTCCTCCCACCCACCTATATCTACTCCATCCATTCTTACAACCACCTCCTCCAACTCCTCCCCCTCGCCCATCTCATACACCTCCTCCCTCCCGCCTATCTCCACTACATCCTTTATATATACGCCCACGTAACCGTCTTCTCCACCTCCCTCCTGACCATCTCAGCCACCTCCTACCCACCCATCTATAACATCCTCCACCTGCCCAACTCTACCACTCCCTACCCACCCATCTATAACCTCCTCCACCCGCCCACTCCTCCACCTCCTCCACTTACACCTTCCGCCCACTACCTCCTAAGCATCCACACACGCCTAGAGCATCTCGACCGCGCAGTAACGGGCAAATCCTTTCCTCTGAACCTCAGATCCTATAATCCCAACGCATTCATCAAGTCTAGTTCCCGCCACTCTCAGCCTCGCCAAAAATCCCGTGCTTATTTCTCTCCAACTCCAGCTACAAGCAAGCAAGCACGCACGCACTGTGTTTTTAGGCCTGTTTCCCTCCATTCTTTAGGACAACATTTTTTTCCCCCCTTTTAGAATTGTTTTTTTTTTCGGGAGAACATTCTTATGTTTGAAACAGCAAAACTGGCTGTTCGTTTTCTTTCCGTTCAAAACTTTTTTTTTTATGATTTCGTTTACTTTATTCGGTTTTAAATTTCTTTCGTATATTTTTTACTACGGGGGGGTTTTCTTGTTATTTTTTCGCCCTTTCTACTGCTGTCACACACACACACACACACACATATATATATTATATTATATTATATAATAATTACAATTACAAACAAAAATCGTAAAAATAATAGCAAAAACACCAATAATAACAAATATTACTATTATCATTATAAGAGCAAGAAACAACGGCAATAATTACATAACAAAGATAATAAAACAAAAACAAAACAAATATAAAAACCGAAACAAAAACACAAAATGACATTGACAAACGGAGGAGAAGGACAAAAGAACGGACACAAAGATGGCAACGACACCTCTCAGCCACAGAGGTGGATATGGCGACTGATGGCGGAATCAACCACAGGTAAGGGTGTCGAGTGTCCAGGTATGGGCAGGTGAAGTGACAACACAGCCACGATCTCTTACATAACGCTGTGTCAGTCCCCTCCGCTTCGATGCCCTTTGGACGTGATATATATAGTCTTGGATATAACCGACTCTCTTGTCTACTCTGTTCAGATCTCTTAATCGCGTTATATCAGTTTCATCGTTACACCTCGTTATCAATTCTGTCAACGTAATCATTCCTCTTTTCGCTTACAGAATTCTGAAATGTTTCGTCTTTGGATAATATTACGCAATTTCAGAGGTAAAAAAAACAGGAAGATGTACTCACCACACAGATCAAGACTGGAAAATACCGGTCAGGAAAGTCACTCACCTGGAAAAAAGAAAAAAAAATATTTAAAATATTTAAAAGCACAATGACAAGAGTGTAACTCGTGCTAATTGGGGGAGAGATTATAATCGAACTTAATAATACGCTCTTTTAAACTATATTCTTTTATTTGAATTCCGATTCTATCAAGCAGCATTGTCATACAACCTATTAATGAATATTTCTGAATAGATCCTCGTTTTCTATGATCTAGTAGTGTCTCCCCTGCTACCAAATCCACTCATTAAGAGAAAACTATTCTTTTTGAGTGGATAACTTAAAATAATTCTAGCGTGGTTTTCAAAATACATTTTTCATCTTTAAATGTGATATATTTTGTGCTAAACATGGATTAAATCATACTTAATGCATATTTGATCGTATTCAATGTGTATGTATGTATATACCATTAGTGCGTGCGTGCGTGCGTGTGTATGTATATTTATTTGCACATCAGTCATACTAATACAAATTTCTCGACTGAACCACAGACAAGGACTTTCGATTATTAGAACTTTGACTTCCTCTCTTTTTCCAAAAGAAAAGAAAGGAAATTAAAGAAAAGACGGAGAGAAAGGAAAGCTGATAGAGAGTGTTAGGGAAATTAGAGACAAATAACACGAATGACGCGAATAAGATGAACAATAGACCAAAAATAATAATCAAGCAAATAAATAGTAAAGACAATGGGACAAAAGACAATGAGCAAATAAATAAGAAATAATATGTGAGATAATGGACAAAAAAGATGATAAGGAAAGGAGCAGGAGGAAAAGGAAATAGCGGAGAAGGAGTAGGAGGAGTAGTAGTAGTAGTAGTAGGAGGAGGAGGAGGAGGAGGAGGAGGAGAAGAAGGAGAAGGAGAAGGAAAGAGAGAGAGAGAGAGAATGGCGAGGTATAAAAACAAAATTCAGCACACAATAATAATAATAAAAAATAAAAAATAAGTAAGTCAAATTCCTCGAAGAACACAAACGGAAAAAAACTCTACAACACAAGACCAGCATAACAAGAGCAACAACCAAAGAGCAGATCCGGGTTGAGTAGCAGCCGTAGCAGAACGGCCGAATTACAAAGGAAATTATTATCATTTTCCTCCAAGGCTTACGCTATGTCTTGCCAACACCAAGGTCCAGGAAATAATTGCCACTGATGAGAAATATTAATGGTGATGGTGGGTGTTGTCGTGGTGGTGGTGGTGGTGGAGATGGTGGTGGAGGTGGAGGTGGATGGAGTGGTGGTGGTGGAGGGGGAAGTGGTGGTGGTGGAGGTGGTGGAGATGGTGGTGGAGGTGGAGGTGGATGGAGTGGTGGTGGTGGTGGAGGGGGAAGGGGTGGTGGTGGAGGAGGGGGATGTGGTATTGGTGGTGGTGGAGGGGGAAGTGGTGGCGGTGGAGGTGGTGTGGTGGTGGTGGAGGGGGAAGTGGTGGCGGATGGGAGGTGGGGTGGTGGAGGGGGAGTGGTGGTGGTGGTGGTGGTGGAGGTGGTGGAGGGGGAAGTGGTGGTGGTGGAGGGGGAAGTGGTGGCGGTGGAGGTGCTGGTGGTGGAGGGGGATGTGGTATTGGTGGTGGTGGAGGGGGAAGTGGTGGTGGTGGAGGTGGATGTAGTGGTGGGGGTGGAGGGGGAGGTGTGGTGTGTGAGTGGTGAGGGAAGGGTGGGATTGGTGGGGAAGTGGTCTGGGGTGTGGTGGTGGTGGTAGAGGGGGCGGGGTTGGTGGTGATGGTGGTGGACAGAGTCTTTGGAAGGGTCGTGATGGTGGTGGGGGAGGAGTTGTGGCTGTGCTGGTTGTAGTCATACTTGTTGCGGTGATGATGGTGGTGGATGAAATGCAACCACAATAGTAAAGAACATTCCTCGAAACGACAAACTACACACACACAAAATCAAACTCAAGAGCAGCGAAAGAAATTGGAGAAAAAATGAAACTAAAGAAACCAACGAATAAGGAAATGGAAAAAAAAGGAATTACAGGAACCAGCAGCAGCGGTGATTCCAAGCCCATGTTCCTGAATTCCAATATTTACGGAAAGGAGGTCTCTGTCAAAGCAGGAATGGCGTGACACTCGACAATGGCATTCAGCAGGTAATCTATAAATAGCCACAGAAGACGGTATTAAAAAAAAAAAAAAAATTACTGTCGTTTTTTCTGTGTTCTTTTTTCTTCTTACGGCAAATTTCATGAGTAAATAGAGTGAGTCCGAATATAAAACATATATGAGGTTTATTGCATTAGTTTATTCATAGAAAATAATTGTTGAAAAAATGATAACACAAAGAGATAACTAAGCAAAGGAACGAGCAACCACGCGAAATATGAATAAAATAAAATAAAGGAGAATAAAAAAACAAGGAAAGTAAACACAACAAGAGAAATACGAATACAAGAGAACTAAAAGAAATTGAAAGAAACAAGGGAAGAATCTAACATCAAGCCTTTTCTAAACTTCTCTCAACACAAATAATAACAAAATAAGTAAACAAATAAACAAATAAGTAGAGTAAAATAAAATGATAATAAAAAAGGCTAAAAGATAAATTATACAATTTCGACGAAAATGTGGTTGGCGAAAAGTGGCTGGGGGAGGTAGGGGGGAAGGGGGATGGGGGGAGGAGGAGGAGGTGGAGAGGGGAAGGGAAAGGGAAGGAGGAGAAGGAGGAAGGGAGGGGGTAGGAGAGGAGAGGAGGAGAGGGCGTAAGAGGTAGAAGGAGGAGGAGGAGGAAGAGGAGGAAGAGGAGGAGGAGGAGAAAGAAGAGGAGGTAGGAGGTAGAAGGTAGGTGAGCGAGGGGGGGAGGAGATGACAGACGAAACAGCACCCCCCTCCCCCAGAATGACGACCTTGGCAACAGCTGACCCCCCCACCCCATCCCACCCCTCCAGCAATACATTCTCGAAGCATGACGGCAAAGGCTCGCATAGTGGGGGGGTGGGGGGGGGACTCGGATTTGGTCATCATCAGAAGGGAAAACAGGAAAATGGGAAAGTAGGTGCTGCCATATTCGGCATTCGTTAGAGAGATACGTAAGAATACTATGCAATATATGTGGATGGTAATTTATTTGAAAAGCATCTTACAGAATTCTGAATAAACATCAACAAACAATAGGATTTTACATAAACACAAGGAACTTCAAGAATCTACATTGTTTACATAAACGCAAGGAGCTAAATGAATCTACAAGCTTTAACAAAAAAGAAACAAAACATCAGGAGCTATTACAAGGATATTCGCGAGGATCTTCGACTCCACAGCTGTCGGGATATATCAACAAGTCTGCCAAAGGGTCAGAGTCCGACAGGAGATGTGCTGAAAGGTCTCCTGAGACTTCTTGGGAGACGATACAGGGCCATCGAGGCCGGATCTTGTTACCGCAAGCACCCTCAAGTAATTTCAAACATGATGAGATAGCGTTCCATGTGGTATCGAGACCCAGAACATAGAGCATATATTTTTTTTTCCGTTTTTCCGTTTTCCCCTTCGTCACTCTTTTTTTTTTATTGTCCCCGCCTCCTCTTTCAACATAACACTCGGATGTTACATAATGTGTAACCTCCACATCCAGCGCTAGACATTTGACTGTAATTTTGCGTCCTTCATAAACAGTCAGTAGTTTAAGATCCGTCCTTGGGGAGTCTTGACGAAATTGATCCTATACAAATACCGACCCTTTGATCTTCCCGTGCAGACACGGCCTTCGCCAAATTATCAAACAGACCCGAGATCCAGAACGCTAGACCGACCAGATGCGTCATCAGACCTACTTACAGGTTCTGAACACCGCAGAGGTGCCATGCTCCGAGGCTTCAGGAACCACCGGGGACTTCAGGAACCAACCCGGAGGAGAGCGACACATGCACCACTATCGAACGACGGACAGTGTATGGGAGGAAGAACGTCGCCGCGACCGTCCTCTCTCGCCACCACTACCACCGAGACTCTACAATACGGTAAGACGAGAACCTCAACATGGAGAACCCGTCTGACGAGGGAGCGACGGACACGCTGGGTGGAGCCGCGAAGGAAAGGGTGAAGGGAATGGGGGGATCGCAGGGGCACCGAACAAAACGAGGGAATAGAAGGGGAAAGGGAAAGGGAAAGGGAAAGGGAAAGGAAGAAAAGGTGACACAGACGCATATTTAGAACTCGGAGATAAAAACAGAAAGGGAAGTGTAGGGAAGGTGACACAGACGTATACGCAGAACACGGGGGTAAAAACGGAAGGAAAAGAGAAGGCAAGGTGACTCCGACGTCCAGGATGAACAGGGCAATGAAAGGGGATGGGAAGAACAGGGGAAAGGGGCTTTAACACTGCCGAAGATGCACACAATAAACACGAGAATAAAGGCAAGAGGAAATGACGATGGAGTTTACAGTGACGGATAAACACAACGACCACGGGAATAGATCAGAGAAAGAAAGGATGAGGCAGGGAGCTTCACCGTGACAACACGAAGCTGACATTTTCAGTTACACCAATTACTCTCTTAATTTCAGGGAAATAATGGACAGGAAAGCATAAAAAACTGGTGAAATAAAGAAGATACAGATCTGTGCTATAAAATTCGAAAAGCACTCTTGAGGCCAAAACCATTCCATTTGCAAGGTCCATCGTAACTGAGACTCAACCTGCGATGAGTTCTAACCCGGAAGGATTCTTCAGGGACACGTGCTCTAATCCCTATTATCGTTATTCCCAAACACCAAACGAAACAATATAAAGGCACAATCAACTAAACACAAACTCAAAAAAACAATAGTCATAACGCAATATTAATAAATGAATAAAAAGGCAATTGTACACCAATCCATCTTTAACTCCCCCTCTATTTTTAGAACAAGTACAGCCTCCCGGGGCACGCGAGGGGCGGAGTGGCGGCGCTACAATAACAATTACATTACGGCTCTTTTACGACTGTTTCTCACTTGGCTATTACCTGTAACGGTTCTCTAAGGCGACGGGTATTTTTACAAACGTTGCGTCTCTCTTATCTGGTAAGCAGTAAAAATTTGGAGACTGATATCTGCGCCTTCCTTAAAGTCAATTAAGCGATATAAAGTAATTCATACGAACTTAGTAAGAAACTATGATGAATTTGGTTTAAAATATGTGTCTGTCAATAATTGATGAATTTGGTTTAAAATATGTGTCTGTCAATAATTGCGTCCTGACAACGTCTGTCGGAACACGTTTTTAAAACATCGAAGCCTTTTTGCCTGAAGTGCATCACAACTTTAAAAAGAAAATTCCAGATACAGAAACTTATGTAAACCGATACACGACACACATACACGACTGCTGCGCCTGTAAGACACATTGGCATACATCCAACTAGCCTACCAATTACTGAATTACCTATAATTAACATTCCTCTTTTGCCTGATTTCTCTTTCTCTGCTTCTCCCTTTTCCCTTCCTCTTTTACTTTCCTCCCTATTTCGCTCTTTCTCTTTTATTTTCTTCCCCCCTCCCCCCCCTCTCTCTCTTCCCCTGTTCCTCTAACAATCTTTCATCTCTCTCCCTTTTCCCTGTTCTCTCTTACCTCCTATCACCACTCTCCCCTACTCCCTTCCCCTCTCCACCCCCCTGTCTCTCACCTATACCTCCAAAACAAGTTATGCAAGCACACCTGTAATTGATACTCCGAATTGAGACAATTTGCAGGTGACGATGCGCACGATGGCGACGATTAAATGTTACATTTTCTTTCCTTTTTATAGAAAATGGGAAATGTGTGCCCTCAAGACCTTAAACGAAGTGCAAACATTCATTATAAAGGCGTGGAGGAGTGGACACCGAAGAAGAGGTTTGGGGAGTGAGGGCGGGGAATGTCGTAGGAGATAGACATGGGGATGAGAATTTCTGGGAAAACGCGCAATGTAGTAGGAGAGGGGGATGAGGATGGAGATGACATTGGGGATGCGCATGTGGGGAGTTGGGATAAGGGTGATAGGCAAGGGAGGCCGATTAAGGGATTGGGATAATGAAAGGGACAAGAGGGTTGAGGGTGGTGATAGTGGGAGGGGGTAGGCAGGGGGCTAGAGATGGGGAGGGGGGAGGGTCAGGAGGCGGCTCCCGTGTTGACTCGTTGTAATGCGATCCCGTGGGCGTGCCTGGCCGCCGTCGCCCCCGCCCTCCCCGCCGTCAGGAGGGAGCGGCGATCGTAGCGCGCTTTACTTTCTGTTACGTCTTGTCTGCGAGGAGCTTCCCTCTCGTGATGCTTCTCGCGATTCCTTTTCCTTATTCTCTCTTCCGTCCATCTGTCCCAGTCCCTCTCTTACTTCCGCCATTATCGAAATCTGCTCTACGCATCGCCTTCCGTATCTGCGCATTTTCGCCTTCCTCGAGCTTCATAAAACCGCGGGCACATCGATTTCCTTCGGGTCTTTTTACGCCAAGGGCTTGCAAGGTCACCGAGTGAGAGGAAAATGTGAGTATCACAAGGTCCGAGCCCTAAAAATATCCCGTACGCGATTGGTAAATCTATAAGAGAGAGAGAGAGAGAGAGAGAGAGAGAGAGAGAGAGAGAGAGAGAGAGAGAGAGAGAGAGGGGGGGGGAGGGAGGGAGGGAGGGAGGGAGAGAGGGAGGGAGGGAGGGAGGGAGGGAGGGAGGGAGGGAGGGAGGGAGAGAGGGAGAGAGGGAGAGAGAGAGAGAGGGGGGGAGAGAAAGAGAGAGAGAGAGAGAGAGAGAGAGAGAGAGAGAGAGAGAGAGAGAGAGAGAGAGAGAGAGAGAGAGAGAGAGAGAGAGAGAGAGAGAGAGAGAGAGAGAGAGGAGAGAGAGAGAGAAAGGGGGGATAGAGAGAGAGAGAGAGAGAGAGAGAGAGAGAGAGAGAGAGAGAGAGAGAGAGAGAGAGAGAGAGAGAGAGAGAGAGAGAGAGAGAGAGAGAGAAATAAAAAAAAAAAAAAAACATTTTTCATACAACATATAATTCAGATTAAAAACCACGCTGCGAATAATGAAACAAAATTAAAATCTAACCAGTGAAAATATGACTCACAGCCAGTTCGTGTCATGTTTTCTTGCACGTGGCGAGGGAAAATAGCCATAATCTCTTGTATGTCTCTCGAAAATCACAAATACCAAAGACTTTCCTTGGCGTGTGGACAGGCCAGCGCACGAGAGGCAGACTTGGGTGAACAAGGAGCTCACCCATACACCCATATATACATACATGTATTCATACATACATACATACACAAACATACAAACATGGCCTACATACATACATAGCCTATACACTCAGACAGACACACACACACACACACACACACACACAAATACACAATAAATAAAATTGAATAAATTATACCACTAATCATAATAATAATAATAAACGTCTTAATAAACAATCCTAATCCCGCAGATGTCCAAGGGAGGTGCCTCGCTCAAGGGCCCGCGGCGAGAACGCACGTGTCGTAAGGAAGGAAGTCACATCAACCCGCAGAGCATAATTTATAAACAACTGGCGAATTGCGCCTCCTGGGCTTTTACTTCCCTTGCGAAACGCTACCTTTTTGAAAACACCATCGCTCCCTCTAACGCCGCCTGGTGACCACACACCCACGCCTAAGGCGAATAGATGGGCTGTTTTTTCAGTAATTTATCGCAATACGGAATTTTAAGTAATCATATTTGAGAAGTGTACATGTTCGTGTCCTAGTCTCCTCATGTTATCAAGTATTTGTCATGTGAAAGAGAAATGTATGGGAAATAGACAAATATGCGGTGTAAATAACTAAAACCTATAAGTAAAATATTTTTCAAACCAATAGGTTAAATCAATATAAAATAGAAAATAAGTAAAATAGATCTATATCAGTTTAATAAATCATTCTCTCTCACAATCATAATGCTCAGAACACGCGCGCCAATACACACGTGCGTTCACAGAAATACGCGCAAAGTACCTGTTGTTCATCTATTAAAAGTCTCACTTCCGACTTTCTCCCCGCGTTCTTTTATGGCAATCAACGGTTCGGTCCCCGGAAACATACTGATTAACTTAAATAACACCTATTACCTTATTCTAAAGCCGTGCCCCTTGTTTCTTCATTCCCATTTTCCTTTCCCGTTTTCATTGTTTTGCGTTTCCATTTTCTTTATGATTCGCGCTTTCGTTTTCTTTTAAAGTTCCATCGCCGAAAGCACACCCTTGTTAATAATAAAAGTCGCCACGCGAGACGGAGAGGATGAGAGTCATAAGACAGGATTAACGGATGCGCAGTAAACCGAAATTACCGGCCGAAAAGGAAGTCAGTCGGCTCTTTTGCACTCGCTGCGCATCGTCGCCACGTCCGAATACTCAAGCGATCGAACGCCATATTCCTCGTCTTCTTAATTAAGCGGGTTCATTGAGGAGTTTTTAAGGATCGAACGTGTACTCATCAACGCGCGAAATTGAACATCACGAAAAATGTCAATAAAAGTTATTCGTGAAAAAAAAGTCAATAAAAACATCTTAGTAACTGCTCGCCAGAGTATGAAACTGTGAAAAGTATCGATGATTTACCAAAAAAGAGAAAAAAAAAAATGCGAGAAAGTGTACGTGGCTGCGTCCGTCACCGTCCAAGCGTTAACCTCAGTGTCTTTCAACCGATGTCGAACGGGACACGGTAATATCTCATTCAACTGCTTCCTATAAATCTTACTTAACATGCAGGCGTCATTCGAGAGCCTTCCTCCTCAAAATACGAAATATTATCGCTACGAAAACGCTCGTGACGACCGGAGTGGCTTCCCTGCGTAGCGCGGGCTGAAACGGCGGCGGTTCGGCGTCACTGGACATATAGGTCTCCAGGCCGCCGATGCCGCCACGCCACCGCCCGACACCGAACATGATTATCGGTTGGGCAATTGCTTCGTTACTTGTATGAAAGAGTATGCGAAAGGCAACGTATGTCGTCCGTATGACGGGATGTTTGCGTGTTACCGCCAACGACTGGAAGAAAGGGACTAATGTTCTTTACTCTCTACTTAAGGCCTCCTGGATTCGGAGGACTTGTTATTCTTCGAGTTCAATTACTTTCACTTCGTCTTACACCCTTGCAGATTCAAAGGCACACACGCACACGCACACACACACACACACACACACACACACACACACACACACACACACACACACACACACACACACACACACACACATGCACGCACACACACGCACGCACACACACGCACACACACACACACACACACACTCTCTCTCTCTCTCTCTCTCTCTCTCTCTCCCTCTCTCTCTATCACAGACACACAGTGTGTAACCAACTAGAAAAAATACCATAACAGTTAAAATAATAAAACAAAAAAAAGTAAAAGGATCATATCAGAGGATGCAAGCAAATCACACTGCACAGATCAACCGAAAAAAAAAACAGAAAGCGTACAAACTCAGTGAAGCTAAAAGCGTTTCAACCGATTTCTAATTCCATTCGTGGCATTTCTCTCTCTTTCTACGCTCTCTTTTGCCAAGGGGAAATAGTTGGAAATTACAAAAAAATTAACCTCTTATAGGCCTACGATTATTTTTACCTCCCACCCCGAACTTAATCAGTCAAATAAAAGTAAAATGAGCCTTCTTGACTTAGGGGCTGACTCGACGGTCATTGCAGCGGGTTGCGGTCATCGGCCGACCTCGGGCAGAATGCAAGTGATTCTGTGCGTGCTCCTGGAAGCCCAAAGCGCCGAGGTCACGTGACCACAGCGTAGCCTTTGCGCAAGCCTCTCGGAAGTTTACCGTAGTGTCGACACTTCTGTGGCGTGAATATTAACCTACTTGCTAAAAAAATCACTGACAAAGTCACTCGACGAGCGATTGCACTGGATACATGCTAGGTTATCACTGCACGAGAGGGAACGCGACACTGCGAGAGGCACGCCACTCCACGATGCAGCTGCACCCGGTACTGCACCGCCAGGAACCAGCTGATCTCAAAGCTATCAAGTGTGGCCACGCGCGACGCGGCTTTCAGTTCTGCTCATTCGCCGAAGGAAGTTCATGCACTCGGGGATCCCTTGTGCATGCCTTGGGGGGAGGCAGCACAGTGCCCTCTCCCCCCCCGCCCGCCCGCCCTAGAGCATGCAGGACAGCGGCGCCGAGTGGGGGGCGGGACTCATGCGCCACAATACAGCGCTCTCAGCGTGTCGAAGCCTTACCTTGCCATGAGCATTCTACGTTATTGTTGAGGTGGTTGTTATTGTTGTTGTTCTTGTTGTTGTTGCTGTTATTGTTATTGAGGGAGTCATTGTCGAAAGAGATGAACATCGCGGCCCCACGCGCGCTCTTCCTCTCCAAACGGTCCTCGTGGCCGAGGAT
>NC_061833.1:13379771-13382271 GCF_019202785.1 Penaeus chinensis
CTCACTCTCACTCTCACTCTCACACTCTCTCTCTCTCTCTTTCTCTTTCTCTTTCTCTTTCTCTTTCTCTTTCTCTTTCTCTTTCTCTTTCTCTTTCTCTTTCTCTTTCTCTTTCTCTTTCTCTTTCTCTTTCTCTTTCTCTTTCTCTTTCTCTTTCTCTCTCTCTCTCTCTCTCTCTCTCTTTCTCTTTCTCTTTCTCTCTCTCTCTCTCTCTCTCTCTCTCTCTCTCTCTCTCTCTCTCTCTCTTTCTCTCTCTCTTACTTTCTTTCTTTCTTTCTTTCTTTCTTTCTTTCTTTCTCTCTCTCTCTCTCTCTCTCTCTCTCTCTCTCTCTCTCTCTCTCTCTCTCTCTCTCCCTCTCACATTCCCACACCCTCTCCCTCTCCCTCTCTCTCGCCCACTCCCATTCTCACACGTATGCGCAACATTTAAAGAGTGATAAAACGTAACAAAATACTCTCAGCTTCCAAAAGGCGAAAGTAATTTCATTTTTTGTCATGCACTGCGCCAAAGTTTCCAAGAAATAAGTATTAGAGAGTGAAACTCCAGCTGGTTACCGCACATGACCCTCACTACGTATCTGCTGACCCTGGCTGCTTGCCCTATGAGTGGTGCTGTATACCACAATGAGCCGTTAACAATACAAAAAAAATAATATATAAATAAAAATTATCATTTTCCTGTATGATTACAATTCATCGACTGTCTACTTTCCATAATGTACTTTTCTTTTGATTTCTTCGTTTTCAAAGTTCAACCTTCCCATGCCCTTTGAAAATAATTTTCTGTACCTTTTACAGTGGAGATAATTAAAGCTATCTGTACGTAACTAATTTATTCATCGCCCCAAATTAATTGTTCTCCTATTATTCAATTCGATTCCTAACTCGACACCAAACCCAGAACCAAACTTACACCGCTCCCTTAAAATCCAACCGAAATTTAGACCGAAATTTATAAATACACAAATCCAGCCCGAATTCAGACCGAAATCTACCCCTACCTCCCCCCCAAAAAAAAAAAAAAAATCAAGCCCCGAATTCGATCACCCCCAAAACCAGTCTCAAAATCTCAAAGATTCACACTGAAATACGAAAAATATGGAGCTCATATTCTCCTCCAAATCCATATCTCAAGTGATTCCCTTAAAACGCAAACCCGAAACTCAAAACATTAAAATTAACCCTAAATTGCCTCCTCAGATCCACCCCCTAAATTGTCTCCCGTAATAAAACCCTAAAATAAACCCCTAAAATTGACCTCAAGCTCCAAGGGAAAACCCATCAGATTCGCCCTACTATCTAACCCCAAAATAAAACCCTAATTTAAACTCCACTATCATGAGGAACTCAGCAGATGCAGTCTAAACTCTAAAATATCCCTAAATAAATACCTTAATATTAAACCCATCCTCTCTTAAGGAAAACCACCACCCCGAATTGATCCCTAAATAACCCTAAAGAAATCCATCAGACCTAAATCCGTCCCTTAAAAACAAAACACAAATTGAACCCTAAATCCATCAATGAAAGAGAAACCCTAAAACCCATCCCTAAAAATCCATTCGAACCCTAAAGCCATCCCCAAAAATCCATTCCGACCCTAAATTGAACCCTAAATCCATCCCTTAAAAAACAAAAACCAATCCCACTCTAAACTGAACCCTAAAGCCATCCCCAAAAAATCCATTCCGACCCTAAATTGAACCCCAAATCCATCCCTTAAAAAGGCGCAACCCAACCCCACCCTAAACTAAACCCAAAATCCATCCCTTACAAAAACGAAACCCAACTCCACCCTAAACTGAACCCTAGCTCCATCCCTAAATAAAACCCCCACCGGCACCCTCGCTCCCTCGCTCCCCTAAGGCAACGCAACTCCACAAGGGTTCCTTACCAAAGGGGGGGGTGGGGAGTTAGGGGGTTCCAGTGGGAAAACTCCTCCGAACTGGCCCTGAGTGATGTCACCGGAAGCGCGTTGTTATGTGGTGTAGCCTTGCTTGCCAGCCCTTCCACCTCCCTTCCACCCCTCATCGCTCTCCCTTCCCCCTCCCTTCTACTTTATTCCTCTCCAAACACCTTTTTATGCTTTAATTCTTTCCCTTCTCCCTCTCTTCTACTTTATCCACTTTCCCCACACCTTCCTTGTACTTTATTCCTTTCTCTCTCTCTCTCTTCCTTCTACTTTATTCCCCCCTCCTTCCACCTCCCTTCCATTCCTCATCGCTCTCCATTCTCCCTCCCTTCTACTTTATTTCCTTTGCCTACATCTTTCTTCTACTTTATTCCTTCCCCTTCCCTCTTCCTTTTACGATCTGCTGTTCCCTTCCCTTCCCTTCTAATCTTAATTCTTCTCCTTCTCCTTCCCTTCCCCATCAATTTCTTCCCTTCTCCGTTTCCCTTCACCACCATCTCATCTCTTTTCTCTTTTCTTTGCTTCTCTCTCGTTTACCGCTCCATTTATTTGCTTCCAACTGCTCTCCCCTGTCCACTCAATTTCTCT
>NC_061833.1:13397271-13409771 GCF_019202785.1 Penaeus chinensis
ACATATATAGATAGACAGATAGATATAAATATATAATAAGTAAATGAATAAATAAATAAATAAATAAATAAATAAATAAATAAATATATATATAAATATATATATACATACATATACATAAAAACATACATACATATATATATATATACACACACACACATATATATGTATATATATATATATATATACATATATAAATATTTTAAACCCAGTAATTTGACAGTTGATGAAAAGGTGCCTGTGCGCACGATGCAAATAACTTCTCATAAATGATAATTGGTGGTTCAGCAAGTGATTCAGAAGGTTAATGAAGAGACTGGGATAATCCAATTGAATACTGTGACGGCTAATAGGTTAAACAGAAGCTGATCAAACCCGCTGCATCGGTTGACGGTTGAAGAAAGGGAGACAAGCCAATTTAAGACTTTTTAACGAACATTGGGATATTGCGGTGATTGACATGTGGTGCAGGTAAATGTGACAGGTGAGAAAGAACAGCATAACGGGCGATGGGGAGGTTAATAAGACCACGAGAGAACATTGATTACGTGCGTGAGAGAGATGGTAGATGGCGGGTAAAAAAAAAAAAAAAAAATAAAAAGTGATAAAGAGGTCATAAAAATAACCGAAAAACATAAAAAAGGAGTTTGCCGCTAATTTACGGGCAGGTGTAAGGAGAGGAAGGGGGGAGAGGGAGGAGGTGAAGAACACGCCACAGGCAAAGATATTTACCCGCCGCCATGACTGATTGGTGGGATCATGAGAACCTTTCCCACTAGTTCAGTTCGATCATCTGACCACACGCGGCCATTATCGGACGTATTTGTGGTAGTGGATAAATCGCTTGTGTTCACTCATCGAGAGACAATACATGCCAAGGATGTCAAACACGCTACTGTTTCGGGAAACGCCTCGTCTTTTAATAACTACTGATGTATTAGTAGATAATTATGAGATTTAGTAATGAGAGATACGCGTAAATACATTTTGTTATCTTTTTTAAAGGAACGTTTGCGGAACAACTGTCAAGTCACATAGTCGATATTTTTCGACGGATATATATATATATCCGTCGAAAAAAATCGACTATATATATACATATATATATATATATATATATATATATATATATATATATATATAACCATGATGAGTTTAAAATCACTCGTGCCATTTATCTTTCCACTGGATTTTTCCTCTGGTTTTATATACAAGCCCTATATCAGTAAAATCACCCAATAACTCTCAACATTATAGACATTCTAACAAAGTAAACGACACTTAAAATGAATCAAATAGATACCAAAACTTCCCATCAGCATTGTTTGAAAACTGAAAACTGAAAACGAAAACGGAAACCCGAAAGCAACCGCACGCCAACCGATCTCACTGGCAGGAACCGGTGTGCATATATTTGCATGTTCTGTAAATAGACATACCTCCTACATCACACACATATTTTGCATATGTATTATGTATGTAGATATGTATATCTTGTACATTCATACATGTTAACATATAGTGTATACAAACGTTTACATACATACACACACACATGTGTATATATATATATATATGTATGTATACATATATACATACATACACAGACACATATATATGTGTGTATATATATACATACACATGTATGTATACCTAGAAAGAAGAAAACATCAGTTACTTCAGCGGAACTACTCACCTTGGCCACTGGCGTTGGGGACGGTGGACGAGGCGCACCCGAGGCCCCTGGGGGACCTCCAGGGCGGCTCCTGCAGGAACGCCCCGTTGCTGTGGGTGGCCATGGGGATCCGGGACGGGGGGTCGCTCGGGGACGACAGGCTGCGGCCCGTGAACACCATCTTGGCTTGGGTGAAGCTGGACGAAGGCGACGACGAAGTGTGGTTCAGGGAGAACTTCCTGGGAGGAGGTTCTCGCACCTGCCGGCTGTTCCACCACGCCGGCGCCCCCTGCAGGCTCGACACGCTGGACGGCGCCGACGAGTCACCTGCAATTGCGGGCCTGGGTCAGCTGGGGAAAGGACGCGGCCTTTCTTTCTTTTTTAGTTTCCTTTTCTTCTATCTATCTGTCTCGTATTGTCATCCCTTTCCCTGTCCATATTCCTCCCCTCTCTCCTCTCCCTCTCCCACCCCTACCCCCACCCCTTCCAATTCCCCTTCCCTCTCCCACTCCCACTCCCACTCCTTCTCCCTCTCCGAAACTCACTTGTACTCCCCCGGTAGGCGAGAATCGGCAGCGAGATCTTTCTTCCCGTGGCCTCGGGTCTCCTCCGCCCGTCTCGACTGGCCTCCCCTTCGGACAAGTCGTCCTCTGGCTCCTCCCTCGAGACGGAGCGGATAATCTTGGAGGCCGAGGTCTTGGAGGGCGAGTAGGCTGTCCTCGGGAATTCACGGCGACCCGGGTATGGGCTTCCTCCTCTCGGCGTGGAGTCTCCTACAGAAGGGAGGCAAAGTCGTTAAATAGCTGGTTAAAAATAATCGTATGAACTTTTCTAACGGAGAACAATTGATGAACTGTTTGATTTCTTTCCCTTTACCTTATTCTTGTTTGAAATATTAAATACTTAAACAATAATTCTAACCCTAGTAACTTTTCGTCCAAAATTATAATAACTTTTAGTCCAAAAATTATTCTAAGGACTTCTCTGTTAAACAAGACATATACTTTTGCATTAATATGGCTTACTCTTCACCGCTATAAGCATCCGAACCATAACCATTAATATTACCTTTCCATCAGCCTTGAACTTCTAATTTTATAATTACCTACTTTCACACCTAATCTCACAAGAAAAGCTCTCAATCTCCTCTTTTGGACATTTTATCAAGCTTCAATTTAGCGTAAAACATTTCAAACCTTTTGCTCTCCAATCCACTGGTAAAATGCCTTACGTTCTACCGAGGTTAAAAGCTTCCATTTGTATTGGATGCATATTTCATAGCAATGTCGTTACGTGTACGTATGAAGTACCTTGTGGAATTGCCACTTGGAGTCTGATACTGAGAGGTTACTGGCAGTTCAGTCTTATTAAAACTTTGATATTGCCAGTGTATACTGCACTTGCATAATACTAGACTTGCTCTGTTCGGTTGCAGTGTTTTTCCTTTTCTCTCCTACTTTTCCTCCTCCTCTTTCATTTTCTTCCTACTATCTTTCCCTCTTTCTCTTCTTTCTTTCACGCTTTCTCTTTTTATCTCTCCTTTTTTTCTTTCCATCTATCCACCTCTCTCTCTTCTTTCTTCCCTCAATTTTCTTTCTTCCTTTCTTGTTCTCTCTCCTCTCTATTTCTCCCTCTTCTCTCTGTTTACTGACCTTCTCTTTCTCTCATTTACTTTCTTCTCCCTATCACTTTCTCTATCTCCTTTTCTCTCTATCTCTTTTCACCTTCCCCGCCAACTCCATTTCTCAGTCTCCATCTCTCTCTCTCTCTCTCTCTCTCTCTCTCTCTCTCTCTCTCTCTCTCTCTCTCTCTCTCTCTCTCTCTCTCTCTCTCTCTCTCTCTCTCTCTCTCTTCTTTCTTTCTCCTTCTCACACTCTCCACCTCCGACAATGTAAATAGAAAAGAAAAAAAAAATAGAAAAAAAGGAAAATGAAGACTTTACACCCAGGCTCATAAACATCAGCTGAAAGACCCTGAGCAGAGTATCCACCGCCATTACCGAAATATGATACGATGTTATGAAGATTTTTACCGCCTCCTTACGATCTTTCAGGGAAGACATTTGGGACCCTTTCCTTCGCACTTTGGACTCAGCAAACCTCTCCCATCCCCCCTCCTTTCCTACTCCTCCCTCTCCTCCTCCAGCCTGGGTATCCTCCTCTGCCCCTCCCATTAGAGGATGGACAGGTCGCTGTGACGTCAAGGGTAAACATTGCCAATATATCGATCAACGATTGGTTCTTTGTTTATAGTACATCGACATTTTTGTTTTTGGACTTTTTTACAGAATTTCTTTCTCCTTTTTTGTCTAGTTATTCTTGTAATCGAAGGAAATAAGATTTTTTTTTTTTTTTTCATTCGGAAATCTTTAAATCATTATATTGTTTAGCCCACCAGCTCATTGGCGGCTGTTTGTTTACCAACACGATCAGCCAAGCACCTCAATTTTAACCATCACCTCATACTCCGACACACTCCCCACGGCAGCGTTGTGGCGCGTCAGGTTCGATAAAAGACCAGAAAAGTTTTCGCGTAATTTTCTAATTACTGTTACTGTAATAGCGGACTTTCAGGCCAGACCCCCGAAAACTTGTAAGCAATTTTGAATTTCCCGCCAGTCTTCGTCTGCGACTTGGCTGGGAAACAGCGATGTGGATGAGCTTTTGTGTGGCTTGACGGAGCTATGGCAAGTGACCTAATTGTGTATTTTGTACAATATACATTTCAATCAATAAAATATAATTAGGCAACAATAATATGATTAATAGATTAATTCAACAACCTGATTACCTAAAATTCAGTATTTGAGATTTTACTTTTCTAAATCATCGTTTCCCTGAGGTATTCGCTAAACTTCCAAAGTCATTGTTGTCCATTAAATGTGTTATTATTAATCAGGAAAATGTTTTTATACTTGAAAAATGTTATAAAAATAAAGATTCTATTGATATCATCATACGAAGCAGATATAGGGCCGTGGACAGTCGTAAACCACGTACTATTCCGATTCTTTGAACAGATACTAAAGTTGGCGTTAAAATTATATAACTTTTTCTGTCTATTCTATATAAGAGAACATGGTTTCGGCAAAATACTCGCCGAGGCACAACAAACTAACTTTTCTAAACTTTGCAAGGAACTGCTTTCTGCGCGGGAAAGTTATCTTCGGCAAATTAAATAAAGGCCGTTTTTGTTTTGATTCTGTCAGAGTTCACAGAACAAGAATCGAGGTTTACTAACTTGCGTCTTCGGAGTGAACAAACAGAGTGAACAAAAAAACAAACACTTTCTTTTGTTGTCATGGTAGTTATACCGTGCCCCCCCCCCCCACACACCCACTTTGTGTACCGTAACTCGATCTCAGGGGAAAATGGAAAGGAGACGAAATATAAACCAAAGTATTAATGTTCAGATGCAGTAATTACACAATTTTATATTTTGTACCTGACAAATATTTACCTTCGTCAAAAAAAGAAAAAAAAAAGAAAAGTAAAATGGGAAAAATTTATTACTCTTGTGTAAATGTGTAAACTGTTTATCATCGATTATTCAAGTCACCCAAGAATATGCGAACCAACACTGATTCTATCATAGCTATTCTCGTAATCAAAACAAACGAATAGATAAAGAAAGAAACAAACAAATAAATCAATCCAAACTATCCCCATGCTAATCCTAACTGCACCAACGTAACAAAGAAAATAAATACCGCACCTAATCCGGCCTGCCCTAATCCCTAAACCCTCGTCTGGATCCCATTCATTTATCTAACTTTCTATCCCTCCTCCTAACCTAATCCACCCCCCCCCCCCACCTACCACACGATCTAACTTCGTAACTTCGATAACCGTTTAACCTGCACCCAACGGGAGACGCCGCCGCCCTCATTCAGTCTGGCTGTGATTACGTGGATCGGCCAAACCACGTGTTTTTTTCCACTCTCCCCACTGAATTTTATTATCATCGCGTCCATTTGTCTTCGTCTCTGTGGTGTTTAGCTGAAGGGTCGTCGCGGTCGATTTAACGTGAGGTTTTTCGTTCAATAGGGGACTCTTTCTTGATAATGAGAAACACGGGGAAACTCTTTCTTTATTTCTAAATGCTTGAAAAAGCCATGGAGGACTGAACCTTCACCTTTTCGCTTTTCTTCAATTGATTTAGAGAAAGGGGGGGGGGGGGGTCGTGACATTCTTCCTTTCGTCTATTCATATTCTTTCTTTCCATTTTTCGTTTTTTTTTTATTTAAATAATTTCTCGCATTTGTTTTGACTGTTTTCACTCGTACTTTTGCGAGTCACCATTGTGCAAGCGACAAAGAGAGAATGGACACAGGCACTAACAAACTGGACACTTTTCTGATCTTTCCTCGCCTCAAATATCACTCTTTATCACTCACGAAACATTATTTTTAAAGGTTCATCTATTTACCTTGTCTCGCCATGATGAAAAACAAAACTGTCAATAAAAACAAAATGTCACGGATAACTAAACATCGTCTTTGAATTACGTACAGCGGGTGAGAACGGCTGAGAGTCTCAACGTCTTAACGTCTTTATCACACGAGCATGAATCAGTAACTGAACTCATAATCTAATGAAACGTCGTGGCAACATTGTAGCTTGCACTGGCTGGCTCGAGTGACAAGGCCCGCGCTACGATGATGCAATCCCTACTGTTCCTCGAGAACTACTGTGTCGTGCCCTGACAACAGCCTCTGTGCTTTGTTTCGTCGCGACAGAAGAACTTTTATTTACATTTTCGACGCAAGTTTCAAACGCCATTCACTGCAATTGTGCGGATTTGTTTATGTGCACGTGGACGTGAGAGAAGGAGAGAGTGAGTGGTAAAGAGAGAGGGAGGGCGGGAGCGAGGGAGGGAGGGAGGGAGGGAGGGAGGGAGGGAGGGAGAGAGGGAGGGAGAGAGGGAGAGAGGGAGAGAGGGAGATGGAGATGGAGATGGAGATGGAGATGGAGATGGAGATGGAGATGGAGATGGAGATGGAGATGGAGATGGAGATGGAGATGGAGATGGAGATGGAGATGGAGGGGGAGGGGGAGGGAGAGAGGGACGGAAAGGGAGCGGGGGAGGGAGAGGGAGAGGGAGAGGGAGAGTGAGAGGGTGAGGGAGAGGGAGCGAGAGAGAAAGCGATAGAGAGAGAGAGAGAGAGAGAGAGAGAGAGAGAGAGAGAGAGAGAGAGAGAGAGAGAGAGAGAGAGAGAGAGAGAGAGAGAGAGAGAGAGAGAGAAGGGGGGAAACGGAGAGAGAGAAACAGAGACAGATAATTAGATACAGACAGCAGCCAGATAAATAGCCAAACAAACGTAATATAAAATACATAAACCAACACTACCTAATTACGCGCTGGTACATTTAATCAGCCCCTAAGCTTTCCCCTGCAATGTGTAGTTGCTCTGCTTTCAACAAGTTATGCGAGCATGAGAGCCTGACTGTGAATGCTGCATGAGTGAGTAAGCGAGTAAGCGAAGAAGAGAACGAGTGAGTTGGTGAGTGATATAATAAGTGGACATATGAATGAGTGAGTGAGCGAATGGGTACGTGGGTGGGTGGGTGAGTAAGTGAATGAGAGAGTGAGTGAGTGAGTGAGTGAGTGAGTGAGTGAGTGAGTGAGTAAGTGAGTAAGTGAGTAAGTGAGTAAGTGAGTGAGCGAGTGAGTGAGTGCGTGGGTGAGTACATAAGTGAGTGAGTGAATTGGTGGGGGGGGGGTAACTGTTTGGATAGGTGAGTGAATGAGTGAGCAAGTGAGTGCGTAAGTAACAAGAAGAGAATGAATAAAAAGAAGAAAAGCAGAAAAAGGAGAAAAGCAGAAAGAAAAAAATAAGGAAAAAGAAGAAGACGAAGAAGAAAATGAAGAAGAAGAAAGAAAGAAAGAAGGAGAACAAGAGAAAAAGAAAGAGAACAAAGATTTCACCCAAGAAAGAGCAGAACAAGAAAACCATTTCCTTATCTCTCCACTCCAGTTCCGCCAAAATCGAATCTACGAAAAGATGATAGCGTCTGTTTTTTTCGATCATAAATCCTTAAAGGTTACCTGCAGCGAAGTGGCGTTGAAGGGACGGTGGATTAAGACTCCTTACGTGTTCTTTTTAAGGAAAATTATCTGATTACCTTTGAACGGATGATAAAAAAATGAGAGGGAACAACTGGGTTAATTAATCAATTAATGGGGATAGTAACTGAGTTAATCACCTCTCACATTCCACATGAATAAAGAAAAAATATGAGGGAATAAATGAGTTAACTAGATCTCATTTCACCCATGTTATCCCATGGTTTCTACGAGGGTTATTTGGCTTTCCATGGTTTTCAACGATGCAATTAAGCGACTGATGATTTTTCCACTCATTTTCTCTATAAGGGAAAAGGCGGAACCATAAAATCAAAGCGGTTGAAGTTTAATGGCTAACTCGGATAAATAAGGAAAACAAGGGAATAAAAGCTGCCGTATAAAAACGTTTCACTTTTTGAACCCACAGAGATAAGGACATTGAGTTGCACACATACTCAAGGCTGGTCGGCGGGCTAACCTTAATGGCAATATCTCATCACGCATCTTGGCGCCATTTGACCGAGGAACTTCGACGTCGGGGAGGTTAATGCAATCAATCAACGTCTTAATAAGCACACAGTTTCTCTTTCAAGTTTGGTTCATTATTTTACGAATGCCCTTGTATTTTTTTTCCTCTTCGTCCCTAAGATACGCAATCATTTTCAATTTCTTCTTTTGCTTTCCCAAAAAACAAAAAATAAGTGTTTTTATTACACGAAAAAAAATGGATATCATTAATCCTTCCTACCTGTCAGAGAGTCCTCGGAGAAGGTCGAGCCAAGGCTGGTATTGCTAAGGCTCTGCGTCAAGGGTCGGTGATAGCTGTTGTCCAAGTCTTTGAGGAAGAGTAGGTTCTCCTTCTCGAAGTCACTCAGTTCTCGCCCGGTGGCATCTGTGTGCGTGTCAGGCGAGGTCTCGCTGCTGCCGGGGTACGTGCTACCGGCGCTGTTGAAACCGTCGTTGTAGGGGCCGTCCGAGTGCTGCAGGATCTGGCCCAGGCTAATGCTTCGTCGGTAGCGAGGGTACTCGTGGAGGGAGGATGAGCTGGATCTTCCGTCATCTTGGTTAGAGGCGGCCTCGGACGCGAGGGCGAGTCTCGGGAGCGTGAGAGTGTCCCTCAGGGATCGTCTCTTGGCGTTGGAAGAGGTGCTCTGCGGGCATGTGCAAGTTAGCCCTGAGGAATCCTGGAACGAAGAAAACGAGCGTTAACATCCATTGAAGAGAACGTAAGTTTGACGATGGGTAACTATTGTAAAGTCCATTTCCATTTTAACCTTTGGTGTTAATATTTGGATATTCCTTGAATATAACTTAATTTTACTGAATTGAGAAAAAGTTACTTTCATAGACTGTGAACGTTGTAGCACAACTTAAGTAAATAAGGTTTCATTAATTCAAACATTACTTTTACTGACTGATAAACACATTAATATCAATAGATATAACCCACAAAAGGTAGTAATATAATAGAATTCATGCTATGATACATAAATTACAAATATATAGACAAAATCAATCAAGTGATAACCATTTGACTGCACCACTTCACAGAGTACATACCAATACTATTAATTCAAATCAGTACCATAAAGCAGCAAATACCCTATTTTATGCCTCGTTCACATTATCATCTTGACTCTTATTCCACCTTCGGTAAAGCGGAAGAAAAAGTTAACAGCAAAATAACACAAATGCAAAGATCCGAGCAGCCCTCCAAACTCCCTGACGCTGCCCGGCCCTGCACCGTCCACACACCCTCCCACCTTCCATCTTCCGCCTTCCTCCCCACTTACGTAATCAGCCGAGTTCCTCCGGCGTCGAGTGAAGTACTTCTTGATGGCGAGCATGACGGTGGACATGAAGAATACAACGAAAACGGAGAACGGGACGAGGAAGAGCACGAGGTCGAGGCTGCACTTGTCTCCGGGATGGCGCCAGGGCATGTTACACGCCCCTTGACCTCACGGTACCCATCGTGGTGGCTCCTCCTCGGGTAACACAGGGGACGCAACACTTGGGTATTCGATATATATGTATATATTCTTTTGCCTGGCTGACTCGCGCACTCCAGGATTTAATGGTGATATTGTTTTTTTGTGTTGCGCTCCGTGTCCTGTGCGGTCCACTAATGTTCAACTGATGGAATAGTGCAGGGGTGAAAATATTTTTTGGAGAGGTATAGGTGATAGACACATTTACTTTCGGTTAACAGAGGTGGCGGAGAGACAGAACTTCATTTTCATTTTCAACAATCATTCGGTTTAGAAAGTGCATGTTCGGCAAATACAAGTAGCCATGTATGTCTTTGACTATGCCAGAAAAAGTAACGAACTGCAAAGTCTGACACAGAAAAAATGAATTGGAAAACAATATTCCAAAGTAGAGTAAATGTTCAACAACTAGAATCAATGTTTCGATTCCCGAAGCCTTTTTAGTGACAACACTCCAAGCCAAGCGCTCCATCGGGCATTTATCAGACCCCAATAAAGCGTCTCGCGGGACTGACTCGGGCATCCGGGCATCACGAAGATAAGGCAGCTCCTGGCATAATGCCGCATGACCTGTCAAGGGCGACGCCTAATTAACTCCGTGCTGAGAAGCCACAAGTTATGGCTCGTTATGCTGCTCCACATGCTTATCAGGGGAGCTGTTTGTGTCGTGCTCGCTGATTGGCTCCTGGCCCCTCACAGACGCTTCGGTGGTCACGTGGTAGCGGCCAGCCCCCCGCCGGCCGAATGAGATTTATCCTTGATGATGCTAATTCGTGTGTTGCCAGTCCATAACCTCCGACTGCAACATCGTTTTGACAAGGGAGATTTGTTGGTACTAAGTTATGACCTGAGTTGGTGAGCGCGTTTTTCATCTGTAGTTCTGGCATACATCTCAATCCCATTTATTATTTATTTTTTATAACGAATGATTAACGTGATGCCCCGCCGAGACAAGGAGCCCTCAGTGCCCCGCGAGTCGAGCGTTTAGCCGGAGTGGGCACGCCATCCATCACCCAAGAGCCAGGGCATGGGCGGGGCACAATCCGCCTACCCCGGGGAAATATATCATACACGATCAATCTGCTGCCACGCTGGGAGGGTCTCCTTACCGGGCCGCTACCCACGTCCATCACTCATTCGTTAATGCCTCTCTCCCTCTCGCCTTCTCACTGACCCGCTGATTCAACTCCCCCTCCCCTTACCCCCCAACACCCACCACCCCACAGTCCTTCCCGCCCGTATAAGTCCCGAGAGTCCTGCAGGAATCCTTCTACGTGACGGCCGCCCTGCGAGTCCTCCCAACGCCCAAAGGATACCACGATTCGAGTCTTCCTTTTGTGTCCCGCGATCAGGAGGAGGAGACGACCGCTCCCCCACCCCCACCCCTACCCCCCTACCCTCATCTCGCACATAAGGCTAACTGTCCCATTAACACTGTCGCGTTGTCTCGTGTTCTCAAAGAGGACAATCGTGTACCCATATTGCCTCGTACCCAAACGTCTTCATTTCGTACCAGTGCCCACACCCACAAAACCAACACAAGCGCACACTCGATACCATTTTTTAACGTACCGGACTAAAAGCTATGCAACTCAACAAAACACGTAACTATGTTCTTCGAAGATGCGGTAAAAGATCTTTTCTTACAACTTTCTCTCGACAGGCATTACGTCCTGCAGTCAGACCTTTGACTGTTTCTAGTTCTCTTTTTGTTCGAAGGTGCTTCTGAATGCAGAGTGTTCATTCAGGACTCGAAAGTCCAGATAAGTATGCTAACCCATAAATATCTTTGTGTGTGGAACTAAATAGGAGAAACAAAGAAAAAAAAACGCATATGAGAATGAAGGCAATTAGATCAAATGTGTCTAGCGAAATAATTAGACCTTATAACAGAAAATGAAAGTTAGAAAATGAATCAGAAAATAAAAATAAAAACATATTTGACTAAAAATAATTTCAAAATACTCCCTTCCGACTGTCTTATTATACTAGAAAAAATATGATAAATGTAAATACTATTTCAGCAAAACCTGTTTTAAAAGCATTTAGAATTTTGAGTCAATAAAGTCAGCAATTTTCCCTAAGCTTGTCCGATTCCATTCTCAAACGTTGTTTACATTTTCTTATTGTTTTTCACGCTCTTTAACCCACCGACACAAAAAACAACGCATGCATGCACGCTTGTCTGATTTCCCTTTCTAATACCACCTAAATTTTCATACTGTACGTGCTCTTTAAATCCACCTAAACCAAAAACCAACCCATGTGTCTATGCTTGTCTGATTTCATTTTCTAACACCAACCAGATTTTCCCATCCCTTTACACGCACTCCAACGCAACCATGTATTTGCGCTTGTCTGACATAATTTTCCACACACTCTACGTAAAGTGCTTGCACATCTCAGGACCCCACACAGACAGTGCAATGGGAAACTAACACAGGACAATTATGAGCAAAGATCTGTCTCAATGCACGATTTTTCTCTTCCCCTCCTATTGTTATTATTATTATTATTATTATTATTATTATTATTATTATTATTATTCCCCTCCCCTCCTCATATTTTCAGACTCAGAGAGACTAAGATCCTTGAGGAAAACACACCAAGGTCAAGAATTCGCGACTGACTCATGCCTGGGCACTGGCTCGGGAGGTATTTTGTTCACGGAAACAACCCGTCAGGTGAGAACGGATGATATGAGTGGGGGAGGAAAGGGAAAGAGAGGGGGTGAGGGAGAGAGATAGAGAGAAAGAGAGGGAGACTGG
>NC_061833.1:13412271-13414771 GCF_019202785.1 Penaeus chinensis
CGATGACGGTGAAGTTAGCGGTGCGAGGGAGACGATCTTATCAGACCCAATGATGAACGGCAAAGCTTCATGGGAGATGCAAGAGGATTGTAAAAAGGCGCCAATTTATCTCGCTTATCTCGAGACGGGTTTGTTGTGTTCGAACGATGTGATTCGGATGTGTTCGAACGATGTGATTCGAAGAAACAATGCAGTCAGATGGTGCGGCAAATAGAGGGAAAAAAGCTGGAATGTCATCTCCTCAATTATCTTCCTGCATTTGATTTGCTTTTGTTAAACGCTGACATCACCCACAGTCATCTTCATTATCATCTTGCATTTGATTTACTTTTATGAATGACATCACGCACCGAGATAGCAAGTCCTGTTTTTTTCCGATAGTGTTTCTATTTCAAAACTAACGTTTAGTAAAACAAATAATTGAATAAATAAAATAAATAAAATAAATAAGTAAATAAATAAATAAATAAATAAATAAAATGCATCTGTATGTCTCAATGACTGCAATCCACGTGTACTTATTTGACATTAACACATAAATTCTATAAAGATAAAAAAAACGACCGTTTTCTATGAGCTTGTAGTAATCATAATTTTGTTCGTTTTCTATGATATCAAAAAGAAAACGAGCAATCGAAACCATATCGTTAATCCCTGGGACATTTTGGAAAACCGAATCTCCTGTTTTGAAAAACTGAAAAAGATTTCGATTTTTTTTCTCATACATAAATAATCTTACGACATCGAACTCTCTCATAAATATTCTCTTTGATAAGCCACCCCCTCCGAATGCCAACGTTTTAGTTTCCGATAAATAAATAATAATAATAAATAGAACCCCTTAACCCCCCCCCCCCCCCGCCACTCGACTGATTAGCGACACTGACCGGCAACATGGCGGCCGTGTTGCCCCGTCGCAACACCCTTGTCCTCCTAAAGCGGACCTTGATTGGGATGCAAATCAACGTCGATAATGAGATAAAGGATCAGCAAAGGATGCGGGAGATGTCCTGTATGTGTCAAATTGGTGTCACTATTCGGCCGGCGTCCTGTTCTTCATCGTCGTATCAGCTGTCACACTCCTCTTGCGTCCAATCTCGAATGACGAGGATTTATCCGAATCCAACAGCTGGGTACACGCCTACTGCTGCCTGTACTTATGATATTTTCCTTTCTCTGTTTTATGAATTTGTGACATCCTCCTTTACATCTTTTTATTCTTAAATTTTCTCTTGGGCTTCTATTCATACACGCGTATTTCATCCACACCTCCAGCCCACGCTGAAAAAAAGATATATGGCATCCGGATTTTCCTTCCACAACTTCCGCGTTGTCCGAGGAGAATAAATGTAAAAAGCGAGAATGAAAAATGAGTCATTTTGTGTCTAAGGCCTTAGGAGGCGCCGGTTAAAAAGGGGTTCGAGGGGGCCTTCTGCAGCGCCCATCCGTCACCGTCCTCAATACACGAAGGTTCCTGGCCCCGTTCACTCGCATCCCCCACCGATCCTCGCATCCTTCTCCTCTCCTCTCCTTCTCTACTCCTCTTCTTTAATCTAGCCTCGGCCCTTTCCCTCCCCTCCTCTCCTCTACTCACCTCCTTTTTTTCTCCTCTCCTCTTATCACCTCGTATCCCATACCCTTCTCTCTTCATCTCCCCCCTCCCCCTCTACCGCGCCTTCGTTACCTCAACTTCCTCCATCGCGGGATACTAATCACAGCGAAGGAAACAGGACGAGCTCGCCACAGCATCCCGACCGCAGCATCATTTCTCTCTCACCCAAAGAAAGCAAGGAGACAGGTATACGAAAGAAAGAGGGGGGAGGGATGTAAAAGAGTGGTGGGGGGGGGCGAAAGTGGGGAAAAAGGGAGATATCGAAATAAGGGGAGAGGTCGGCGAAACAGGGGAGGAGGGATATGGGCGAAAGTGGGGGGGAGGAAGATAGGCAAAAGAGGAGAGAAGGGAGATTGGAGAAAGGAGGGAGGAGTTAGATAGGCGAAAATGGGGAGGAGGGAGATAGGCAAAATTGGAAAGAAGGGAGATAGGAGAAAAGGCGGATGAGAGAGAGACAGATAATAAGCGAAACAAGGAGAAAAAATAAAATAATTGAGGGAAAGTGACGCGAGGTGAGGCGGGAGAGTGAATTGCCATGGGAGAACTCGTCTGCGTATCACGTGTCCAGCGTTAGCCTCGCCTCATTCTTAAAACAGCCAACTTGCTTCTACAACAACAACAAACGACAACAATAACAATAAAAGTATCTCAACGGTGATATCTCATATATATATATATATATATATATATATATATATATATGTATGTGTGTGTGTGTGTGTGTGTGTATATATATATATATATATATATATATATATATATATATATATTACATACATACATACATACATACATACATACATACACACACACACACACACACACACACATATACATATATATAAGATCGACGTGCTTAATTCGCCAAAAAAAAAAAAATAATAAGGA
>NC_061833.1:13419771-13427271 GCF_019202785.1 Penaeus chinensis
GTTGTGGAAAGGAACATTGCTTTTTCCATGGGCAAGTAAAGGGAGAGGGAGGGAGGAAGAGAGAGAGGGAGGGATGGAAGGGAGAAGGGAGACCGAGAGAGAGAGAGAGAGAGAGAGAGAGAGAGAGAGAGAGAGAGAGAGAGAGAGAGAGAGAGAGAGAGAGAGAGAGAGAGAGAGAGAGAGAGAAAAGAGAGGGGTAGGCGAGAGGGGAAAGACATAAAGGGCTCACGTCTACTCAGACCCCTTGCCAGCCTGATCCCCAAACGGCATGGGGGAGGCGGCGGCGGCACTAGAGACCACGAGGTCTACCTTGCTGTGGAAGCGTGGCGTCACAGGAGAAAGTGAGGCCTGGGTACTCGATTTCCTCACGTAATTTCCACACGTAATTAATTTTCCGCTACACTTCGAGCCTTAACCGTGTAATGAAGTCGGCGTGTTTACCAGACGAAAAACAAAGACGGCACGGAGCTATATAAGGTCACGCCAACATCTTAATTTAGTGGAAACGAATTAGAGGCATTTCGAAGGTCCGTGCTTAACGAACCGTTCCGACATACCCCACGACAGCAAAATTGATCTCAAAACACAAAGCATCATCGAGGGGTAAAAGAACAACATAAAACATGTTGCACTTAATGCTAGCCACTTCGGATTTTATTAATGGAGATAATTGCCCATCTCGCTGAGTGAATTAAACCATGTAAATGTGATTATCCACGCCCTCCTAAACAGACGGGATTCGGACCTCGCCAAAGTGAACGCGGCCTCGGTTCGAACCGCTTCGAATCTCGGTTCGATTGGCTGCGATTACGACTGTTTCTCTCGGCGAATCTCACGATACGCCTCTCACTGGCGGCCGTCGGGAATTTCACTGCTAAAGTTTCGTTCTTGATTGACGTTCAAAATCGCTGAAGTGTATTAATTCTCGATGGATGAATATTTATTTTCCTACTTCGGATTTAATGAAAAAATATAATTCTTACATAAAATAAAAGGACTCTTAAAGGGACTCTTTTTTCGCATCATTTTTCAGAAAAAAATGTTAATTCTTGAACACAAATAGTTTAAATTTCTTTACCAACGGCTGCAGCGTAGTAATAAAACTCAAATTTCTAAACCTATATATATATTCATTATCTTAGTGGAGACTGCCAATCCCTTCTTATTTCCTGAAATAACTTCATACCACGAATAGAGAATTCAACTAAACAACAATTCTAGGTAAGCCATTTGCATATCATATCCATTCCACACCCCAAACAAAATATACAAATATATGTAAACGCATTCAGCAATCAAATAAGCATATAAAAGACAAATAATTTAACTTCACAGTGTGCGCTTATTCCACATATATAAACAACGCAGTGTAATAAGTCAAGTTAACGCTATTTATATACAAGGCATTCGACAGGTGGATAAAACCAATTATCAACCTCACTTATTTATTCAAAACTCCACTCGAATTTCAAGAGGATGTTGATGTGGCCTACATACAACGTCTTAATACACATTCAAATCGAAAATAGTTTGAAATGTTAACAAAAGAATACAAACAGCGAACAGAGAATTTTGAAATATAAAAAAATATAGATCTTTAACAAATTGACTACGAGACAGGGATATACTCGTGTGAGGTGGGATGTGCAGAATATTCAATAGCAATGAACATGTGGCATCAACGGCGATAGAAGAAAACGTAAACTGTATCTCGATTTTGTTTTAATCATTTAACATTCACACAAAAATAAATCAGTGTGATACTGAATAACTTCCCGTCGATCACTGGCTTCTAAAGGGATATAGTGTGAGAAACGATACTCTCTATCGTTATTGTTTATTACATTACCTTTGGCCTTGTTTATCGGCTACAACACTACGTTGGAAATTAGTGATGCTAGCATACTAAAACATAGTAAGAACATACTACAAATTATATGAAAATGTTTTACAAATATACAAACTTCTTTTTTTTATTATTAAACAAGGGAATATCACGAACTTGGAGAAATGTATGATACAATAAAAATAAAATGGAAGACAGGATTATTTACAAATATTTACTATAGAACTTCTGCAAACATTAAAGCCCACTCGCAGCAAAATTATGAATGAAATATGTCACACGAATTACAACACGATTTAGAAGCATAAGTCTAAAAGAAATAACACCATTGAAAAAAACACATTTAGAACAACGGTAATACGACTTCTTTAAGGCATCCATCATGAAGTCACAGCCAAATAAAATTAAGCATGAAGTCAATATGAACCACGAAGCCTGAATAGTTCGTGTTCCCGGGAATGCGTATTTTCCACCACCCCGGCCGTGTTCCCGGGCATTCTTGTTTCCTGTCACCCCCGCTCGTTCCCCTGGGGGTTCGTGTTTTCCACCGTCCCCATTCGTGTTCCTGAGTGTTCGTGTTTTCGCCACCCCCGTTCGTATTTTCCGCCACCCCTTTCACGTTCCTGAGTGTTCTCATTTCCTGTCACCCCCGTTCGTGTCCCTGGGCGTTCGTGTTTCCACCGCCCCCGTTCGTGTTTTCCGCCCCTCTCATCTCGCGCCGAGTCCCGCGCGCGCGCCAACACACCACGGGTTTCTCGGCGAGACGCAGCACACCCGCCCGCACCGGACTTCCACACCCACCACCAGCTGAAGGAACACTGAGTGAGGCAAGGAGACACTCCGCACGCCTCACCTCAGTCTCTCCCGCCCACCCCCGCCCACCCCCGCCCGCCCCTACCTTTCCGCCCCCCTGCCGCCCTTGCCTCGACCGCCTTGAAGACCCTCTTAGGTACTTCTTCTCCTGCCTGTCCTGTTCACCAGATATTTCCTTTTCCTTTATTCAATATTTTTTAAATATAAAAGGAAGCATTTTCCTTTTTATAACAAAACTTTTGTTTCCCTAAAAAGCAATATCGAATATGATCATGCTACTACCCCCTCCCCCCCCGAAAAAAAATCTTTTAACACAAGATACTGAAGCCAACCCCCAAAACAGTTCAACATCAACACAGCATAACATCTCAGTATGGCCCTGTTTACCCGTAGGCTCGGCGGGTTGGACGCGTCCGAGCACACCCGTCCGGCGAGTTCGTGAATGGAATCCCCACGCCCGCGCTTGACGCCGAACCCGGCAGCGTCTCGCGTATTGTGTATTCGGGGGAAGTGAGTGGGAGAGAGAGAGAGAGAGAGAGAGAGAGAGAGAGAGAGAGAGAGAGAGAGAGAGAGAGAGAGAGAGAGAGAGAGAGAGAGAGAGAGAGAGAGAGAGAGAGAGGGAGAGGGAGAGGGAGAGGGAGAGAGAGATAGAGATAGAGATAGAGATAGAGAGAGAGTGAGAGAGAGAGAGAGGTAGAGGGAGAGGGAGAGGGAGAGGGAGAGGGAGAGGGAGAGGAAGAGAGAGAGAGAGAGAGAGAGAGAGAGAGAGAGAGAGAGAGAGAGAGAGAGAGAGAGAGAGAGAGAGAGAGAGAGAGAGAGAGAGAGAGAGAGAGAGAGAGGGAGACTCCAATGCCACGGATCATTACTTATCTTGAAGGATCTTTTTCGCTCGATTCCTCGTCACACTTCCCTGTTGTTGTTTTTCTACTTCTCTTTTTTATTTATTTATTTATTTATTTTTCTTCTTCGTGATTCATCACCATTCTTGACCACAATATCCGACAACGCTCTTTGTAAACAGTTTAAGGCTTCCACCACGTGTGCGGCCGCATTCTAACTACTACTTGTTGTTACCAACCAACAGTTCTCACCACCGTTATAAATGGCGATCTAGCTGATTCGTGAAGTCTTATATTTAACACCATATCTTAATCACCTTCACATGAAACCGCCTTCGCTTCACAGAAACAAACAAACATACGCAAGCTCTTTCACGCCACTTTTGTTTACCTTCTATCATCCAGCTTTTAACAACCGGCTGCGAAGAGAATCGGCATAAAAACGCACAGACGCATAAACACACATATGCACAAAAATACACACACACACGATAAAACACATACGATTAAACAAACGCATAAACACACACACTCACATACACATAAAAGTGCGTACATTTAATAATAAATAAATAAATAAATAAATAAATAAATAGATAAATAAATAAATAAACAAACAATAATAAATGGATACAACAGAACTCCCGAATGCACCCCACTCCCTCCCTCACTCCTCCCCCAGGTTAAAACGAGGCAACCGCACCGCCGACGGAGAATGAGATATAAAGATTAGCCCGAGGAAATCAGGCCTACACATCTCCGTGTTCAAACAGATACCTGATCAGCAGCTAAGAGAGAGGAGAAAGAGCGCCGCAGCTTCTTCTCCTTATGCTTGGTCCACGAGATGCGCCAGATAGTGCCAAATGTATGTAAAGTGCACTGTGCCACTTCTGAATTATGCATGTGAACAGGGTCGAGCGGGAGTTTGCGGTACAAGCAGCAGGTGTTCGTTTCCAGTTTGGAGCTTCGCGGTGGAGTCCCTGATATTTAGGCAAATTATATCATACCTTCCCTTTTTTTTCTAGGTTTGAAGAATGATACTGTTTACTTTCTATATTGGTTTTTGGTTTTTGTCTCATTTTTTGCAGGTTTGAAACATCATATTAAGTGCCTTATTTTTCTAGGTTTGAAAAATCATATCAATTACTTTTAATCTTCCCTTTTTCTAGGTTAGATTTTTTTTTTTTTTTATCACAGTTCCGATAGGAAATGTAGATCTCTAATCTCTACACACACACCCTGCGTGTGTAGAGAAAAAAAACACCCTGACAACAAAATCCATTTCTTTTCTCCCACAAAATAGAAATCTTCTGTACGAAATAAAATCCAATCTCCAAGTGACATCTGGAACCCGAGAACAAAATCACTTCACGGCTCCGATGATCAAACAAAGGGCAAAAAACAATAAAACGCTCATGAAACAGACAACCAAAGCTCACACACGAACACCCGCGCCCCATCTCGTCTCCTCATCCGACACGAGAGCCGTAAAATACTGATTATATCTTAAAGAGAAGACGGATAAAGAGAGAGAGAGAGAGAGAGAGAGAGAGAGAGAGAGAGAGAGAGAGAGAGAGAGAGAGAGAGAGAGAGAGAGAGAGAGAGAGAGAGAAGGAATAATACAAAAAACGAGAACGAAAGTTACATCTCGTTAAAGATTATATCTTACGGGAAGACGGATAAAGAGAGAGAGAATAAATAAATATATAAATAAATAAACAAATAAATTAAACAAACAAAAAGAGAAAAGGTTATTCATATCCCGTTGTTTTGTTCATTGTTCTGTTGCGTCCCAGCTGATCGCCCTAAGGTAAATTCATCCGCAAGATATTTTTTTTTTTTTTTTTTTTTTTTGCTACAGGTTATTCCAACAAGTCTGAAGAGTTAGGACGAAGACAAAGCTTCACCGGGAAGGCGAGGATTTCATGTTTTACGAGGCCATAAATTTCACCCCAAAAAAAACATTTTAGTATCGAAAAAAACGGGAAATAAATGCTACGGGAATTAAATAAGAGAGAACAGTCAATTGAGTTTTTTCACTTGCCTAACATAATACATATAAACCTAATTTAATACTTAGTTTAATATTTAAATTGCTTATCATTTTTCTATTTCGAAGTTAATAAATATAAAGCTAATGTATTACTCAGTCTAATAATTAAATTACATATATTTTTTCACCTCTCTAAAAAAATAAATATGAACTTAATTCATTACCTCGTCTATTTATCAAATTATTAACTTTCCAGCCGTCCAGCATAATAAAACATAAATCTAATTCATAACTTCATCTTATCATCAAATTACTTCCTCTTACTTCATCATATCTACATGTACGAGGAACAGAAAACAAACAAACAAAACAACCGCTTGTTTAATAATCTGATACTTTTTATGTCTAAAAACCGAGGATCGAGATGCACATAAATCAAGACAAGAAAGGACAGACGATTATCTTATTATCCCGGAGAACTGACAAGGAGACCGAGGGAATTGAAACGTTGCATGTGATCAATACACATGCAACGTAATAATACACAACATAATACAACACCACTAACAATAATAATGATAATAAAGATAATGATGATGATGATGATGATGATGATGATGATTGATGATGATGATGATGATGATGATGATGATGATGATGATGATGATGATGATGATGATGATGATGATGATGATGATGATGATGATGATGATGATGATGATGATGATGATGATGATGATTGATGATGATGATGATGATGATGATGATGATGATGATGATGATAATAACAATAATTATTATTATTATTATTAATAATAACAATAACTCAATCATGTGTAATTACATACAAAAAAAGGTAATGACAATGAACAGGCAATTTTTTTCCTAACTACCATCAATAAATACAAAACGCCTACATACACAAACACACGCATGTTTATAAAATCCCTGACGCAAGCACGCACGCACGCACGATCACACTTTGCGTCAGTCACACCGCAACAACACCGCCATCCCATGAAGCTTAAATTACTCTCTTGTGTTGCTCTTCAGACTTCAAGGTGTTTTTCCTAGTTAAGGAGTCAACGAAAATCAAGTAAACACGGAAGTTACTGTTTGTCTTCATCGATCATCATAATTCTCGTTCCAGGAATAAAAAAAAAAAATAATTGAGAAAATAATGGAGAAACTGATGTTTAAGAATGTAGTAAAGGAATTAATAATGATGATCGAGTATGTAAATGCGAGTATAGTGGCAGACACATAATTCAACTAAATTAATACAAACAAACAACAAAATAGAATGGGATAAAAACAACAACATATAAACGCCCACAAAACACACACACACACACACACACACACACACATACACATACACACACATACATACATACATCCACCAAACACACATCCACCGCCCCCCCCCCCCCTCCCATACACACACACACACTGAGACAAATCACAGCAGGAACACCTATGATCCAAAACAGGGGAAGGAAGGGGAAAGGAAGGAAAGGGATGGGAAGGGAAGGGAATGGTAAGGGAAGAGAGGGGAAGGCGATGATGATAGGGAGAGGGAAACAGGGGAAGGAAGGGGAAAGGAAGGAAAGAGATGGAAAGAGGAAGGGCATAGGGAGGGGGAAGGGCAGACACGCGACAGGCTCTCGCGCTGGTGAAAGTGAAGGAACGCCATGAATCACTTTTTTCTTTTTTTTTCCGATCATAACTTATCCCTCGCTGGCTCGCCGCCCACCCCCCGCCCGTGAGAAGGAGATGACATGAAAGGATATCAAGGTTTTGGATTAATTCTACTGAAATGATTGGATAATTGATGAAAGACGTGATTGGGGATGGTTGGGTATGAATAGATATTCAAGATTATCCATCTACTAAAAAAAAAAAAAAAAAAAAAACGAAGAATTTTAACGACAACGAAAAACACAGACAAATGAAAAAGTGAAAACGAGAAAAGCAGATAAATATAGAAAGTAAACTGATTTTTCTGT